>NC_074678.1:10484337-10644337 GCF_029448725.1 Salvelinus fontinalis
TAGTTTATAATGTACATGTGTAAAACACAGTCAGGACTTTAGTTTATAATGTACATGTGTAAAACACAGGCAGGACTTTAGTTTATAATGTACATGTGTATGTGTAAAACACAGGCAGGACTTTAGTTTATAATGTACATGTGTAAAACACAGGCAGGACTTTAGTTTATAATGTACATGTGTAAAACACAGGCAGGACTTTAGTTTATAATGTACATGTGTAAAACACAGGCAGGACTTTAGTTTATAATGTACATGTGTAAAACACAGGCAGGACTTTAGTTTATAATGTACATGTGTAAAACACAGGCAGGACTTTAGTTTATAATGTACATGTGGTCATCGGTCTCTATAATAATAATACTAAAACGCCTGGTTAAGTTCGTCAGTGAGGCAGTGTCATCAGCTTTTTCAAAATAATGACTGAACAATTAAAAGCGTATGACAGCTGTCCTGTTCATGTTTATTGCGACTATGGCACAGAGGATGTGTATCAAATGGCACCCTATTCCCTATATAGTGCACTAATTTTGACCCAAATGGTACCCTATTCCCTATATAGTGCACTACTTTAGGCCCAAATGGCACCCTATTCCCTACATAGTGCACTACTTTAGGCCCAAATGGCACCCTATTCCCTATATAGTGCACTACTTTAGACCCAAATGGCACCCTATTCCCTATATAGTGCACTACTTTAGACCCAAATGGCACCCTATTCCCTATATAGTGCACTACTTTAGACCCAAATGGCACCCTATTCCCTATATAGTGCACTACTTTTGACCACAAGTAGTACACTAAATAAAAGTGCCATTTGAGACGCAGAGATAGTGAGGGACAATCAGACCTAGTGTACTCTTCTTGCAGCTGACCAGGGTCAGGGGGAAAGAACTTCACTGACAGCCTGAAGAGGGTGTTCATGGGTCCTGAAACAAACAAAACACAAGTTAAAAACTACACCTCACAATAAGTCCAGTTCTGTTAGAAATGCTCCATGTCTGTGTGAACTTACTCTTCACTTGTTTCACTACGAGCTTCGTGGGTTCCAACCAAACCTGAAAAAAATATAATAATAAAGTTTAAAATTACGATGAGCCTTAATTATAATTTAAAAAGGAATGCTTTAGAGCTTAGGAAATATAGTCCTTCCTCTCTGCTCTGTTTGTGGCCTAGTGGGTCCAAGAGAAAGTAGTGTCCAACAGTCATAATTCAGGCGTGATGGGACCACAGCTATGTAGATGGCTGCCTTGGCGACAGTGGTGGACGCGGCGAGTGACAGTTAAGGGGCGGGGTATTTGAGGGTTGGCTCCATAGCCACGTTGCGGAGGCCCTGCTCCCCCCCCCCCCCCTCCACCTCTCTCCCCTCATCACATCTGGGGCCTGATGGAGAGAGGAAATCACCTTCTATTCCTACACAGTTCACACCTCTATAGCAGTCCTCAGCTCCTCTCTACATAAAGGACACAGGACAGCAGGAGTCCAGTGTCGTTAAGACAACAGCCACCCGGGATGTCCTTTCTTCACTAAGGTCAAAGGTTATCAGCAACATATAGGAAAGCATTCCAGTTCAAAGATCACTTTCAAATGGTGGAAGGTCTAAACCAGGGATGGGCAACTGGCAGCCCCCTTTTTGTGTGTACGCGCACACACACAAACTCTGTCGGGGTCTCAATTTATTGTTGAGAGTTAGAATAGTAGAACGTACAATTTAAAATAAATGTGGTTGTGCATCACCAGTTTCTCGTTATGTCACTGAGGTCACTTAACTAGCCCATGTCCGCACGATTGGTAAATGAGTCTAGCGGCCAGCTATCTAAACTTGTAGTAATCATGCTCAAATTACCAACCAGGGTGGGGCCCGTTGCAAACAGTTGCCTCCACCCTATAGCAAAATGTGTAAAATTGCAAAAAATGTACTTTAAAACTTAAATTGTTTCTCTTCACGGTCACGAGGCGGGGGCCGTTTAAAAGTTTTTACTCGCGGGGGGTGGTATGGATGCGGGTACGTAGACCCACGAGCCACTACAGCCATTCATGATGACTTTGTGGCCCCCATCCCCATCAAAGTTGCCCATCCCTGGTCTAAACTATGGTGTATCCATCTCTACTGTTTCCTGTTTCTACAGAACATCTTCGTCCTGGTGTTATCGATTCAGATTGAGTGCACTTCTCCGTGACAATACTCCTTTCACACATCTGACAGCAGGTCAGAAAAGGTGTGTAAAGGGTGAGAAGGTTTTTTTTTATTAAGAAGTTGGCTTTTAGATTTCCTTAACTGTGATCCGACTGAACCGCCGACCTCCCCTGAACAGACCACAGGATGGATCCAGTGAACCTCGCAGGCATCTGACAACGTCCCTGAGTCTGTCCTCTTTGAACAAGCCATCCTAACGGTCTCCCATGTGTCCGAGATTCCTTTTCATACATCTAACGGTCTCCCATGTGTCCGAGATTCCTTTTCATACATCTAACGGTCTCCCATGTGTCCGAGATTCCTTTTCATACATCTAACGGTCTCCCATGTGTCCGAGATTCCTTTTCATACATCTAACGGTCTCCCATGTGTCCGAGATTCCTTTTCATACATCTAACGGTCTCCCATGTGTCCGAGATTCCTTTTCATACATCTAACGGTCTCCCATGTGTCCGAGATTCCTTTTCATACATCTAACGGTCTCCCATGTGTCCGAGATTCCTTTTCATACATCTAACGGTCTCCCATGTGTCCGAGATTCCTTTTCATACATCTAACGGTCTCCCATGTGTCCGAGATTCCTTTTCATACATCTAACGGTCTCCCATGTGTTCGAGATTCCTTTAGACAGGTTTTTTTTATACACCACATCCGGTCCATTTTTATGTACAGTACCAGTCAAAGGTTTGGACACACCTACTCATTCAAGGGTTTTGCTTTATTTTTTACATTGTAGAATAATAGTGAAGACATCAAAACTATGAAATAACACATATGGAATCATTTAGTAACCAAAAACGTTTTAAAATCAAAATATATTATATTATTTGAGATTCTTCAAATAGCCACCCTTTTCCATGATGACAGCTTTGCACACTCTTGGCATTCTCTTAACCAGCTTCACCGGGAATGCTTATCCAACAGTTTTGAAGGAGTTGCTACATATGCTGAGCACTTGTTGGCTGCTTTTCCTTCACTGCAGTCCGACATCCCAAACCATCTCAATTGGGTTGAGGTCGGGTCATCTGATGCAGCACTAAAACACTCTCCTTCTTGGTCAAATAGCCCTTACACAGCCTGGAGGTGTGTTGGGTCATTGTCCTGTTGAAAAACAAATGATAGTCCCACTAAGCGCAAACCTGATGGGATGGCATATCGCTGCAGAATGCTGTGGTAGCCATGATGGTTAAGTGTGCCTTGAATTCTAAATGAATCACAGACAGTGTCACCAGCAAAGCACCCGCACACCATCACACCTCATCCTCCATGCGTCACGGTAGGAACCACACATGCTGAGATCATCCGTTCACCAACTCTGCGTCTCACAAAGAGCTGAGAAAATACCGTCTTTTAAAACTCCAAGGATCCTCTAGGACCTTGCCTTCTGTAGATAATAATCAAAACGGCTTATTTCTCAGTGATCTCATTCATCAAGTTCAAGAACAAGTCATAGTTAGTGGAGTACCTACCCAGCTCATCTGCATGTTCTGGAACTCTAGGCCAAAGTAATCGCTCTCCCTTAGGTTGCTCCTCCGGAACACATCAGAGAGAAGAGTCTGTCCGTCAGCTCTGGACTGCAGGAGACAGAGAACGTCACCACTTTCTGTGAGAACAAATATTTTATGACATGAACAATGCAGACTATCCCTGTCTAGATTTACAGCATCTTGTCTGAACACAAATACTGGTCAATTGTTCACAAGTCAGTGATTAAAAAATACATACAATGTCTAGTGGCTCTCCAATAACTAACCTGCACTCATAACATAACACACAAGTCAATCAAGGTAATTTAGTCTCAGTCTGAATATGACAACGGGAGTCATTCAGGTTACATAATGTAATTCACTTGAGTCATAGTCTGTTATAAGGCTTTAGAACACAGTTGAGGTGAGTGTCAGATAGCAGTAGCAGAACCAGTGGCCTGATGGTCTGGCCGTCAGATAGCAGTACCAGTGGCCTGGCCGTCAGATAGCAGTAGCAGTACCAGTGGCCTGGCCGTCAGATAGCAGTAGCAGTACCAGTGGCCTGGCCGTCAGATAGCAGTAGCAGTACCAGTGGCCTGGCGGTCAGATAGCAGTAGCAGTACCAGTGGCCTGGCCGTCAGATAGCAGTAGCAGTACCAGTGGCCTGGCCGTCAGATAGCAGTAGCAGTACCAGTGGCCTGGCCGTCAGATAGCAGTAGCAGTACCAGTGGCCTGGCCGTCAGATAGCAGTAGCAGTACCAGTGGCCTGGCCGTCAGATAGCAGTAGCAGTGGCCTGGCCGTCAGATAGCAGTACCAGTGGCCTGGCCGTCAGATAGCAGTACCAGTGGCCTGGCCGTCAGATAGCAGTACCAGTGGCCTGGCCGTCAGATAGCAGTACCAGTGGCCTGGCCGTCAGATAGCAGTACCAGTGGCCTGGCCGTCAGATAGCAGTACCAGTGGCCTGGCCGTCAGATAGCAGTACCAGTGGCCTGGCCGTCAGATAGCAGTACCAGTGGCCTGGCCGTCAGATAGCAGTACCAGTGGCCTGGCCGTCAGATAGCAGTACCAGTGGCCTGGCCGTCAGATAGCAGTACCAGTGGCCTGGCCGTCAGATAGCAGTACCAGTGGCCTGGCCGTCAGATAGCAGTACCAGTGGCCTGGCCGTCAGATAGCAGTACCAGTGGCCTGGCCGTCAGATAGCAGTACCAGTGGCCTGGCCGTCAGATAGCAGTACCAGTGGCCTGGCCGTCAGATAGCAGTACCAGTGGCCTGGCCGTCAGATAGCAGTACCAGTGGCCTGGCCGTCAGATAGCAGTACCAGTGGCCTGGCCGTCAGATAGCAGTACCAGTGGCCTGGCCGTCAGATAGCAGTACCAGTGGCCTGGCCGTCAGATAGCAGTACCAGTGGCCTGGCCGTCAGATAGCAGTACCAGTGGCCTGGCCGTCAGATAGCAGTACCAGTGGCCTGGCCGTCAGATAGCAGTACCAGTGGCCTGGCCGTCAGATAGCAGTACCAGTGGCCTGGCCGTCAGATAGCAGTACCAGTGGCCTGGCCGTCAGATAGCAGTACCAGTGGCCTGGCCGTCAGATAGCAGTACCAGTGGCCTGGCCGTCAGATAGCAGTACCAGTGGCCTGGCCGTCAGATAGCAGTACCAGTGGCCTGGCCGTCAGATAGCAGTACCAGTGGCCTGGCCGTCAGATAGCAGTACCAGTGGCCTGGCCGTCAGATAGCAGTACCAGTGGCCTGGCCGTCAGATAGCAGTACCAGTGGCCTGGCCGTCAGATAGCAGTACCAGTGGCCTGGCCGTCAGATAGCAGTACCAGTGGCCTGGCCGTCAGATAGCAGTACCAGTGGCCTGGCCGTCAGATAGCAGTACCAGTGGCCTGGCCGTCAGATAGCAGTACCAGTGGCCTGGCCGTCAGATAGCAGTACCAGTGGCCTGGCCGTCAGATAGCAGTACCAGTGGCCTGGCCGTCAGATAGCAGTACCAGTGGCCTGGCCGTCAGATAGCAGTACCAGTGGCCTGGCCGTCAGATAGCAGTACCAGTGGCCTGGCCGTCAGATAGCAGTACCAGTGGCCTGGCCGTCAGATAGCAGTACCAGTGGCCTGGCCGTCAGATAGCAGTACCAGTGGCCTGGCCGTCAGATAGCAGTACCAGTGGCCTGGCCGTCAGATAGCAGTACCAGTGGCCTGGCCGTCAGATAGCAGTACCAGTGGCCTGGCCGTCAGATAGCAGTACCAGTGGCCTGGCCGTCAGATAGCAGTACCAGTGGCCTGGCCGTCAGATAGCAGTACCAGTGGCCTGGCCGTCAGATAGCAGTACCAGTGGCCTGGCCGTCAGATAGCAGTACCAGTGGCCTGGCCGTCAGATAGCAGTACCAGTGGCCTGGCCGTCAGATAGCAGTACCAGTGGCCTGGCCGTCAGATAGCAGTACCAGTGGCCTGGCCGTCAGATAGCAGTACCAGTGGCCTGATGGTCTGGCTGTCTGATAGCAGTACCAGTGGCCGCTGGCCATGGGAAGTCGTTCGCTTGAGTTGTGTGTGTCAACAAATAACAGGATTGGTGATTCTTTCTCTTCTAAGAATGCACAACCTAACTAAACAGGCCCTTCACTGGACCTGAACCGAGTACTGTAAATTCACATGGAGGGGAATGGAAAGAAACTCTCCCGTCCTTCAGTTTACCTTTGTAATGGTGTTGGGTTTGTTTTCACTAAGTGCTGCACTAATTACTATGAACCAGGAATAGACTTCAGCGGTATACCGTGTATACTGGGGTATTTTGAGCAGGAATGGTATGAAGGTATGAAAATCTGGTTCCCGGCCAACCCTAACGAGGAACACACTGCAGTTAGGGGTTTGGAATCCTAACCCGTGACTTCCATAGAAAATTACAGTGTGAGACATCTGGTTGTAATTTAAAATTGTATTTTTAAAAACCTTATAAAAAGGTCTGGTTTGCATTGGCAACACTACCATTACATCTCTCCGTTTCCACAAAGACTAGGGAGATAATGTAAGTGGCCTTAAAAAATACATCCTCCAGTGATTTTTGAACTGTTCCTGTTGAAAAGCAATATCCCAAGTAGTAATACAGTAAAGTACGTCAAACTCGTTGCACAGAGGGGCGAGTGTACGCTGGTTTTCGCTCCTCCCTTGTACGTAATTGAGGAATTAAGGTCACTGATTAGTAAATTAACTCCTCACCTGGTTGTCTAGGTCTTAATTGAAAGGAGAAAACAAACACCAGCAGACAAGGCCCTTCATGGAATGAGTTTGACACTCCAGCACTAAAGCGGTGAAAAAAATGTGTTTTCAGCAAAATAGTTGTATTTTTGTTTTTAAAAGACAACTTCAAGGAGTAGGATATTCAAGGACGTGGTCTGATGGGAATCCGTGTTGTCATCAGCCTCCCCCTTGCTTGAGGAACAATAGAGGAGCAATAACAAACAAAGAGGAAAGCCCAACCCCCCCCCCCCCACACAGCCGTGTCATGACTTACCTGGACCACCTGTTGAGGTGTGCCTTTTGTTAAGGAAATCAGGTGCTAAATGGGAGGTGAAAAGGAGACCGGAGTGCCACTTTAAGGCCTTTCTTTGGGGTTGATATTGTCTAATACACACGCAGACAGATTCAGAATCATTCTTATAACGTTTGTTTAAAAATGGCTGCCAGATGTACTAAGCCTGTGTGATACACTATATCATTATATAAAAGACTACGTAATAAAAATTTAAAAAAAATGGAACATTTGACTTTGTAACCGTCGACCGGGAGTTGATTTAACATTAACCCTATTCAAAACAAGCCTTTCGTTACCCACTTTAATAAATGTGAGGAGAAGGAAGAGAAGGTTTCCAGAATCCGACATCATGTTAATCATAAACCTTAAAATAAATAAAAAAAGGAACCCTAAAGATGATAAAGAGGAAGAGAAAAGCGTATAAATTTAAATCCTCTGTCTCCTCTTCCTCCGGCTGCCTGGGACACTCAGCACCATCACAAGTGGGAGGCAGTCAGGAGGAGGTATCCCCAAATGGCACCTATTCACTTTTGACCAAGGCCCATATGGCTCTGATCAAACACAGTGCACTATATAGGAAATAGGTGCCATTTAGGACACAGCCAGTGTCAGAGGTGACATTTGTCCACTGCTTAAAATTGCTCCCAGACGTCTTGAGGAAGGAAAAAAGGTAGCCCACTGTTTACCTTTGTACACAGCGTCTAGTTTGAAAACAAATAAAGGGCCCAGTGCAGCAGCTGTGTACGCACACACACACACACCTCCATCTACATTCCTGCTGTGCCAAACACCTCATTTCATATCTAACGTAATGTCTGACCGGTTGGTATGATCAGACAGCTTTCTCATAGGTCTAGATGTATTTCTAATCTTGGCCTTAAAAACACATTCCTTATAGACAAGCAGAGAGCCATGTGAAAGAGCCTGAAAACAGTTTAGAAGAATCCAGCTTGAGGGAGAAGCAAGGTGAATACAATACTTCACAGGAGAATTTACACTCAAAACACATTTCCAAAACCGAGAATGTGTTGGCATTGAGCAACAACAATTAGTGCACCTCTCTGGGCACTTGAGTTTACACACGAAACAGAATGGCTTGTTTTAAAAATCACCTCGTACTAGCAGGGTTGTGTTGGGCCTTGTATCTGCCTCAGTGGAAGGAGCCATTGTCTAGCTCCTACTATTAGTCTGAGATTTTTCCCACAAAACACACTAGTTATGGGGAGTTTACTACCTCAGATATTTGACACAGGACCCTCTACCGCTGAACTGAAAATTTTAAAAATAGTAATTTTTCTATAAGCCTCTCGTTTACATGTTATTGGAGCGGTCATTTGTGATTGAGACTTGTAAAAATGTGTGCCTTAAAACTACGTCGATTGCTAGCCTAACAAATACCGATGATGTCTTGATACATTTGAAACGAGGTCTAGTCGGGGCCCACAACCGCGGACTAGATTGTGACCGCCTCTCGCCGGAATGGATTGCTTGACTGTCGCGAGGGTGATAAGTAGGGCTGGGCATTGACAGGGACCTCGCGACAAAGTACCGCGACGCCGATACCAATACGTATTGTGATTTGACGTCTCAGACATATTGCTCAACATGTCTGCTGCAGAGGGACGAGAGAGCCATGAGAACATGAGTTTTGATCAGTCATGGAAACATAAGTACTGAACCCACGTTGAATCACAATTTTTTAATTAGATGGATTACAAGCAATAGGATGACAAATATGAATTTTGGCTGAGGTACAGCTGACTAGCACTAGCTAATGCTACCTAGTAAAAATAAAATTTACAAAATCGTCAAAATATCCCAAAATAATATTGCGATGTGAATGTATAGATTTTTTCCCCCCGTCACTAGTGATGAGCACAATATAATTTGTGAACTGCCGAACCCCCCCCCCCCCCCCCCAAAAATATATATTTTCAAGTTTGAGTGTGTTGAGCAGAGTTGTTTTGTTTCTACAAAGTTGTGTCCACAACATTCATTCTTGCACCATTCTTGCACCATGCGATTGTAACAGTATAACTTTAGACCGTCCCCTCGCCCCGACCCGGGTGCGAACCAGGGAGCCTCTGCACACATCAACAAGTCACCCACGAAGCGTCGTTACCCATCGCTCCACAAAAGCCGCGGCCCTTGCAGAGCAAGGGGAACCACTACTTCAAGGTATCAGAGCAAGTGACGTAACCGATTGAAATGCTATTAGCGCGCACCACCGCTAACTAGCTAGCCATTTCACATCCGTTACACGATCAATGATCATTTCCAAACGTCTTTTTCGTCTACGCTGCCTGCAGCATGATCCGTTTTCCTGCACGGCTATATGACAAACAGTTGTTGGTTGGAGCTTGTCCCTGGAGCCACTGAACCGGAGGAGAGTATTAATCCTGCTGTAGGACTACACTGCGGCCAGCAGGTCAAAACAAATGACTAAAATGAACGAGTCACTCAAACTCAGCACGACTTGAGTCCGTCAAAAGAGTTGTACCAAATGAAAGAATCGTTTGTGAACTGCACATCACTAAAAACACAGCTTTAAGCAACAAGATCGTGTCGCCACTTTCACTACAGGAAGTCTCCAAACTGTCCTTTATAATTCACTAAATAATTGCAATCTGAGGAGTTTTGCTTTTTAAGCCTGATGTTCAAGTTGTCAACTACAGCACTATATTCCCCTTTATTAAGGGGGTCTAAAAACACCTACATTCCCTGCAGCCGGGTGACCAATTAAAAAGGGAGGATTACAAAATGTCAAATCTCACCTAATCTATTGAGGAAGGAGCCCAATACTAATCAACAGTGTTTGCTGTAGGCCTAAACAGACTGTAAATAGTACCTATACCAGCTGTGGGTGGGAACCGCCCTAGCCCTACGTATATGACCAGCTGGCCAAAAACTGTCAGACCATAACAGAGGGGTGGTTAGCTAGATAGAGAGAGTGTATTTGTCAGCTGATAACAGAGGGATGGTTAGCTAGCTAGTGCTAATCAGGATCAGGGGAAGAGATTAGATTTACCTGCCTGCCTTCCCTAACCCTTCTGTTCCACTCTGCTGGCCTCCCCAAATATTACTACATGGAATGATACCGTGTCACACAAATGTGAGGCTCCTCAGAACCAAAAGGTAGACCCCTTGGGGTCCTATCACTACACAGCTGATTCAAATGAACAAAAGATTGATGATTAGTTGATTATATGAAATCACCTGTGTAGTTTTAGGGCCAAAAAACGAAATGCCCACCCCTTTGGGAAACCCCGACCTAACCACTGACCTAACTACTTCTGTTACAAAGCGATACATAGTAATTTATATTTTAGTTATCTTTTTTACTGATAATCGTAAGAAAGGAGATTGAGCAACTTCCTCATCTAGGGACTACTTTGGGTTCTGCCGGCACTCTTCTTGCGAGACTTGGTATGGTTTTGTAAACAAAACTCCCAGAAGGAATCCAGCTGTTGATACTCTAGTAGCTTGTTTATTTATTATTTGTAAATCATCATAAATTTATTAAAGTCATGTCGGACTGAGGTAAAATACAATTTTTATTCAGAGATATATTTATTAGAGTCGGAATTAACGAGCACGGAGGGAGGCTGAATCAGAGGAGCCGGTAGACGAGCTACCAGGAGCAGTGGCGGAGAGCCAGGTCTGGGAGGGGGAGTGATGGTGCATCTGTGGGAACTGGCAACCCATGAAAAACAACATGTGTTCGTGCTGCACAGAGAGTGGGACTTGTGACTGCCATCGATCGGGGGGCTTGATATCTACAGTGAAGAAAGCAGCGCAGCCAGACACAAACAATCCCAGAGGACTTTTGTCCGCTCATCAATCCTGGAGTTCAACGCATTCGTCCATGTTCCCAATATAAACTGCAAGAAGCAGTCCATAACGGCTGGACCGAATAGACAGCTGTCTATTGAATAAGTGGCATTCCTGCTTGTCCCAGAACACTATAACAAAAGAAAATAAATTGATAATTTGTTTTATAAATTGCACTCCGATCAAATAGCTACTCACAAATAACCAGCCTGTATTGATTGAGAACAGATGTTTGCATCAAGACTGGTGTTGGAGTGGGCAGTGAAGGGAGATCGACAAGGACGAGGTAACAGAAGAGTCTTGCCTTCATGTGTTGTTTGTGCCATTCACCGCTAATATCCCTCTCGCCGACAGGAGTCTACATGTAACAGTATAACTTTAGACCGTCCCCTCGCCCCGGGCGCGAACCAGGGACCCTCTGCACACATCAACAACGGTCGCCCACGGAGCATCGTTACCCATCGCTCCACAAAGGCCGTGGCTCTTGCAGAGCAAGGGGAACCACTACTTCAAGGTTTCAGAGCAAGTGACGTAACCGACCGAAAGGCTGCTAGCGCGCACCACCGCTAACTAGCTAGCCATTTCAAATCGGTTACATACATGCGATTCAAGGAGGCAGAGGATGTAAATGGGCCTGTTGTAATTACACTACGGTGACTCGGCTTCACAGCCAGACATCACTGTAATAAATACCATTAGAGACAGTACCATCTGTTTGTTACCATCTACTACTAGTGATTCAGTACAGTACGCCACACTGCTACTAGTGATTCAGTACAGTACGCCACACTGCTACTAGTGATTCATTACAGTACGCCACACTGCTACTAGTGATTCATTACGCCACACTGCTACTAGTGATTCATTACGCCACACTGCTACTAGTGATTCATTACGCCACACTGCTACTAGTGATTCATTACGCCACACTGCTACTAGTGATTCATTACGCCACACTGCTACTAGTGATTCATTACGCCACACTGCTACTAGTGATTCATTACGCCACACTGCTACTAGTGATTCATTACGCCACACTGCTACTAGTGATTCATTACGCCACACTGCTACTAGTGATTCATTACGCCACACTGCTACTAGTGATTCATTACGCCACACTGCTACTAGTGATTCATTACGCCACACTGCTACTAGTGATTCATTACGCCACACTGCTACTAGTGATTCATTACGCCACACTGCTACTAGTGATTCATTACGCCACACTGCTACTAGTGATTCATTACGCCACACTGCTACTAGTGATTCATTACGCCACACTGCTACTAGTGATTCATTACGCCACACTGCTACTAGTGATTCATTACGCCACACTGCTACTAGTGATTCAGTACGCCACACTGCTACTAGTGATTCAGTACGCCACACTGCTACTAGTGATTCATTACAGTACGCCACACTGCTACTAGTGATTCATTACAGTACGCCACACTGCTACTAGTGAATCATTACAGTACGCCACACTGCTACTAGTGAATCAGTACAGTACGCCACACTGCTACTAGTGATTCATTACAATACGCCACACTGCTACTAGTGAATCAGTACAGTACGCCACACTGCTACTAGTGATTCATTACAATACGCCACACTGCTACTAGTGATTCAGTACAGTATGCCACACTGCTACTAGTGAATCAGTACAGTACGCCACACTGCTACTAGTGATTCATTACAATACGCCACACTGCTACTAGTGATTCAGTACAGTATGCCACACTGCTACTAGTGATTCAGTACAGTATGCCACACTGCTACTAGTGATTCAGTACAGTACGCCACACTGCTACTAGTGATTCAGTACAGTATGCCACACTGCTACTAGTGATTCAGTACAGTACGCCACACTGCTACTAGTGATTCAGTACGCCACACTGCTACTAGTGATTCATTACGCCACACTGCTACTAGTGATTCATTACGCCACACTGCTACTAGTGATTCATTACGCCACACTGCTACTAGTGATTCATTACGCCACACTGCTACTAGTGATTCATTACGCCACACTGCTACTAGTGATTCATTACATTACGCCACACTGCTACTAGTGATTCATTACATTACGCCACACTGCTACTAGTGATTCATTACATTACGCCACACTGCTACTAGTGAATCAGTACAGTACGCCACACTGCTACTAGTGATTCAGTACAGTATGCCACACTGCTACTAGTGAATCATTACGCCACACTGCTACTAGTGATTCATTACAGTACGCCACACTGCTACTAGTGATTCATTACGCCACACTGCTACTAGTGATTCATTACAGTACGCCACACTGCTACTAGTGATTCATTACAATACGCCACACTGCTACTAGTGATTCAGTACAGTACGCCACACTGCTACTAGTGATTCATTACAGTACGCCACACTGCTACTAGTGATTCATTACAATACGCCACACTGCTACTAGTGATTCAGTACAGTATGCCACACTGCTACTAGTGATTCATTACGCCACACTGCTACTAGTGATTCATTACGCCACACTGCTACTAGTGATTCATTACGCCACACTGCTACTAGTGATTCATTACGCCACACTGCTCCTAGTGATTCATTACAGTACGCCACACTGCTCCTAGTGATTCATTACGCCACACTGCTCCTAGTGATTCATTACGCCACACTGCTACTAGTGATTCAGTACAGTACGCCACACTGCTACTAGTGATTCATTACGCCACACTGCTACTAGTGATTCAGTACAGTACGCCACACTGCTCCTAGTGATTCATTACGCCACACTGCTACTAGTGATTCAGTACAGTACGCCACACTGCTCCTAGTGATTCATTACAGTACGCCACACTGCTCCTAGTGATTCATTACGCCACACTGCTCCTAGTGATTCATTACAGTACGCCACACTGCTCCTAGTGATTCATTACGCCACACTGCTACTAGTGATTCAGTACAGTACGCCACACTGCTACTAGTGATTCATTACGCCACACTGCTACTAGTGATTCATTACGCCACACTGCTACTAGTGATTCATTACGCCACACTGCTACTAGTGAATCAGTACAGTACGCCACACTGCTACTAGTGATTCAGTACGCCACACTGCTACTAGTGATTCATTACGCCACACTGCTACTAGTGATTCATTACAGTACGCCACACTGCTACTAGTGATTCATTACGCCACACTGCTACTAGTGATTCATTACAGTACGCCACACTGCTACTAGTGATTCAGTACAGTACGCCACACTGCTACTAGTGATTCATCACGCCACACTGCTACTAGTGATTCAGTACAGTATGCCACACTGCTACTAGTGATTCATTACGCCACACTGCTACTAGTGATTCATTACGCCACACTGCTACTAGTGATTCATTACGCCACACTGCTACTAGTGATTCATTACGCCACACTGCTACTAGTGATTCATTACGCCACACTGCTACTAGTGATTCATTACGCCACACTGCTACTAGTGATTCATTACGCCACACTGCTACTAGTGATTCATTACGCCACACTGCTCCTAGTGATTCATTACGCCACACTGCTCCTAGTGATTCATTACGCCACACTGCTACTAGTGATTCAGTACAGTACGCCACACTGCTACTAGTGATTCATTACGCCACACTGCTACTAGTGATTCAGTACAGTACGCCACACTGCTCCTAGTGATTCATTACGCCACACTGCTACTAGTGATTCATTACGCCACACTGCTACTAGTGATTCAGTACAGTACGCCACACTGCTACTAGTGATTCATTACGCCACACTGCTACTAGTGATTCAGTACAGTACGCCACACTGCTCCTAGTGATTCATTACGCCACACTGCTACTAGTGATTCAGTACAGTACGCCACACTGCTCCTAGTGATTCATTACGCCACACTGCTACTAGTGATTCAGTACAGTACGCCACACTGCTACTAGTGATTCATTACGCCACACTGCTACTAGTGATTCATTACGCCACACTGCTACTAGTGATTCATTACGCCACACTGCTACTAGTGAATCAGTACAGTACGCCACACTGCTACTAGTGATTCAGTACGCCACACTGCTACTAGTGATTCATTACGCCACACTGCTACTAGTGATTCATTACAGTACGCCACACTGCTACTAGTGATTCATTACGCCACACTGCTACTAGTGATTCAGTACAGTACGCCACACTACTACTAGTGATTCATTACAGTACGCCACACTGCTACTAGTGATTCATTACAGTACGCCACACTGCTACTAGTGATTCAGTACAGTACGCCACACTGCTACTAGTGATTCATTACGCCACACTGCTACTAGTGATTCAGTACAGTATGCCACACTGCTACTAGTGATTCATTACGCCACACTGCTACTAGTGATTCATTACGCCACACTGCTACTAGTGATTCATTACAATACGCCACACTGCTACTAGTGAATCATTACAGTACGCCACACTGCTACTAGTGATTCATTACGCCACACTGCTACTAGTGATTCATTACGCCACACTGCTACTAGTGATTCATTACGCCACACTGCTACTAGTGATTCATTACGCCACACTGCTACTAGTGATTCATTACAATACGCCACACTGCTACTAGTGATTCATTACAGTACGCCACACTGCTACTAGTGATTCAGTACAGTACGCCACACTGCTACTAGTGATTCATTACGCCACACTGCTACTAGTGATTCATTACGCCACACTGCTACTAGTGATTCATTACAATACGCCACACTGCTACTAGTGATTCATTACAGTACGCCACACTGCTACTAGTGATTCATTACATTACGCCACACTGCTACTAGTGATTCATTACGCCACACTGCTACTAGTGATTCATTACAGTACGCCACACTGCTACTAGTGATTCATTACAGTACGCCACACTGCTACTAGTGAATCAGTACAGTACGCCACACTGCTACTAGTGAATCAGTACAGTACGCCACACTGCTACTAGTGAATCATTACAGTACGCCACACTGCTACTAGTGATTCAGTACGCCACACTGCTACTAGTGATTCATTACGCCACACTGCTACTAGTGATTCATTACAGTACGCCACACTGCTACTAGTGATTCATTACGCCACACTGCTACTAGTGATTCAGTACAGTACGCCACACTACTACTAGTGATTCATTACAGTACGCCACACTGCTACTAGTGATTCAGTACGCCACACTGCTACTAGTGATTCATTACGCCACACTGCTACTAGTGATTCATTACGCCACACTGCTACTAGTGATTCATTACGCCACACTGCTACTAGTGATTCATTACGCCACACTGCTACTAGTGATTCATTACGCCACACTGCTACTAGTGATTCATTACGCCACACTGCTACTAGTGATTCATTACGCCACACTGCTACTAGTGATTCATTACGCCACACTGCTACTAGTGATTCATTACGCCACACTGCTACTAGTGATTCATTACGCCACACTGCTACTAGTGATTCATTACGCCACACTGCTACTAGTGATTCATTACGCCACACTGCTACTAGTGATTCATTACGCCACACTGCTACTAGTGATTCATTACGCCACACTGCTACTAGTGATTCATTACGCCACACTGCTACTAGTGATTCATTACGCCACACTGCTACTAGTGATTCATTACGCCACACTGCTACTAGTGATTCATTACGCCACACTGCTACTAGTGATTCAGTACGCCACACTGCTACTAGTGATTCAGTACGCCACACTGCTACTAGTGATTCATTACAGTACGCCACACTGCTACTAGTGATTCATTACAGTACGCCACACTGCTACTAGTGAATCATTACAGTACGCCACACTGCTACTAGTGAATCAGTACAGTACGCCACACTGCTACTAGTGATTCATTACAATACGCCACACTGCTACTAGTGAATCAGTACAGTACGCCACACTGCTACTAGTGATTCATTACAATACGCCACACTGCTACTAGTGATTCAGTACAGTATGCCACACTGCTACTAGTGAATCAGTACAGTACGCCACACTGCTACTAGTGATTCATTACAATACGCCACACTGCTACTAGTGATTCAGTACAGTATGCCACACTGCTACTAGTGATTCAGTACAGTATGCCACACTGCTACTAGTGATTCAGTACAGTACGCCACACTGCTACTAGTGATTCAGTACAGTATGCCACACTGCTACTAGTGATTCAGTACAGTACGCCACACTGCTACTAGTGATTCAGTACGCCACACTGCTACTAGTGATTCATTACGCCACACTGCTACTAGTGATTCATTACGCCACACTGCTACTAGTGATTCATTACGCCACACTGCTACTAGTGATTCATTACGCCACACTGCTACTAGTGATTCATTACGCCACACTGCTACTAGTGATTCATTACATTACGCCACACTGCTACTAGTGATTCATTACATTACGCCACACTGCTACTAGTGATTCATTACATTACGCCACACTGCTACTAGTGAATCAGTACAGTACGCCACACTGCTACTAGTGATTCAGTACAGTATGCCACACTGCTACTAGTGAATCATTACGCCACACTGCTACTAGTGATTCATTACAGTACGCCACACTGCTACTAGTGATTCATTACGCCACACTGCTACTAGTGATTCATTACAGTACGCCACACTGCTACTAGTGATTCATTACAATACGCCACACTGCTACTAGTGATTCAGTACAGTACGCCACACTGCTACTAGTGATTCATTACAATACGCCACACTGCTACTAGTGATTCATTACAGTACGCCACACTGCTACTAGTGATTCATTACAATACGCCACACTGCTACTAGTGATTCAGTACAGTATGCCACACTGCTACTAGTGATTCATTACGCCACACTGCTACTAGTGATTCATTACGCCACACTGCTACTAGTGATTCATTACGCCACACTGCTACTAGTGATTCATTACGCCACACTGCTCCTAGTGATTCATTACAGTACGCCACACTGCTCCTAGTGATTCATTACGCCACACTGCTCCTAGTGATTCATTACGCCACACTGCTACTAGTGATTCAGTACAGTACGCCACACTGCTACTAGTGATTCATTACGCCACACTGCTACTAGTGATTCAGTACAGTACGCCACACTGCTCCTAGTGATTCATTACGCCACACTGCTACTAGTGATTCAGTACAGTACGCCACACTGCTCCTAGTGATTCATTACAGTACGCCACACTGCTCCTAGTGATTCATTACGCCACACTGCTACTAGTGATTCAGTACAGTACGCCACACTGCTACTAGTGATTCATTACGCCACACTGCTACTAGTGATTCATTACGCCACACTGCTACTAGTGATTCATTACGCCACACTGCTACTAGTGAATCAGTACAGTACGCCACACTGCTACTAGTGATTCAGTACGCCACACTGCTACTAGTGATTCATTACGCCACACTGCTACTAGTGATTCATTACAGTACGCCACACTGCTACTAGTGATTCATTACGCCACACTGCTACTAGTGATTCATTACAGTACGCCACACTGCTACTAGTGATTCAGTACAGTACGCCACACTGCTACTAGTGATTCATTACGCCACACTGCTACTAGTGATTCAGTACAGTATGCCACACTGCTACTAGTGATTCATTACGCCACACTGCTACTAGTGATTCATTACGCCACACTGCTACTAGTGATTCATTACGCCACACTGCTACTAGTGATTCATTACGCCACACTGCTACTAGTGATTCATTACGCCACACTGCTACTAGTGATTCATTACGCCACACTGCTACTAGTGATTCATTACGCCACACTGCTACTAGTGATTCATTACGCCACACTGCTACTAGTGATTCATTACGCCACACTGCTACTAGTGATTCATTACGCCACACTGCTCCTAGTGATTCATTACGCCACACTGCTACTAGTGATTCAGTACAGTACGCCACACTGCTACTAGTGATTCATTACGCCACACTGCTACTAGTGATTCAGTACAGTACGCCACACTGCTCCTAGTGATTCATTACGCCACACTGCTACTAGTGATTCATTACGCCACACTGCTACTAGTGATTCAGTACAGTACGCCACACTGCTACTAGTGATTCATTACGCCACACTGCTACTAGTGATTCAGTACAGTACGCCACACTGCTCCTAGTGATTCATTACGCCACACTGCTACTAGTGATTCAGTACAGTACGCCACACTGCTCCTAGTGATTCATTACGCCACACTGCTACTAGTGATTCAGTACAGTACGCCACACTGCTACTAGTGATTCATTACGCCACACTGCTACTAGTGATTCATTACGCCACACTGCTACTAGTGATTCATTACGCCACACTGCTACTAGTGAATCAGTACAGTACGCCACACTGCTACTAGTGATTCAGTACGCCACACTGCTACTAGTGATTCATTACGCCACACTGCTACTAGTGATTCATTACAGTACGCCACACTGCTACTAGTGATTCATTACGCCACACTGCTACTAGTGATTCAGTACAGTACGCCACACTACTACTAGTGATTCATTACAGTACGCCACACTGCTACTAGTGATTCATTACAGTACGCCACACTGCTACTAGTGATTCAGTACAGTACGCCACACTGCTACTAGTGATTCATTACGCCACACTGCTACTAGTGATTCAGTACAGTATGCCACACTGCTACTAGTGATTCATTACGCCACACTGCTACTAGTGATTCATTACGCCACACTGCTACTAGTGATTCATTACAATACGCCACACTGCTACTAGTGAATCATTACAGTACGCCACACTGCTACTAGTGATTCATTACGCCACACTGCTACTAGTGATTCATTACGCCACACTGCTACTAGTGATTCATTACGCCACACTGCTACTAGTGATTCATTACGCCACACTGCTACTAGTGATTCATTACAATACGCCACACTGCTACTAGTGATTCATTACAGTACGCCACACTGCTACTAGTGATTCAGTACAGTACGCCACACTGCTACTAGTGATTCATTACGCCACACTGCTACTAGTGATTCATTACGCCACACTGCTACTAGTGATTCATTACAATACGCCACACTGCTACTAGTGATTCATTACAGTACGCCACACTGCTACTAGTGATTCATTACATTACGCCACACTGCTACTAGTGATTCATTACGCCACACTGCTACTAGTGATTCATTACAGTACGCCACACTGCTACTAGTGAATCAGTACAGTACGCCACACTGCTACTAGTGAATCAGTACAGTACGCCACACTGCTACTAGTGAATCATTACAGTACGCCACACTGCTACTAGTGAATCATTACAGTACGCCACACTGCTACTAGTGATTCAGTACGCCACACTGCTACTAGTGATTCATTACGCCACACTGCTACTAGTGATTCATTACAGTACGCCACACTGCTACTAGTGATTCATTACAGTACGCCACACTGCTACTAGTGATTCATTACGCCACACTGCTACTAGTGATTCAGTACAGTACGCCACACTACTACTAGTGATTCAGTACGCCACACTGCTACTAGTGATTCATTACGCCACACTGCTACTAGTGATTCATTACGCCACACTGCTACTAGTGATTCATTACGCCACACTGCTACTAGTGATTCATTACGCCACACTGCTACTAGTGATTCATTACGCCACACTGCTACTAGTGATTCATTACGCCACACTGCTACTAGTGATTCATTACGCCACACTGCTACTAGTGATTCATTACGCCACACTGCTACTAGTGATTCATTACGCCACACTGCTACTAGTGATTCATTACGCCACACTGCTACTAGTGATTCATTACGCCACACTGCTACTAGTGATTCATTACGCCACACTGCTACTAGTGATTCATTACGCCACACTGCTACTAGTGATTCATTACGCCACACTGCTACTAGTGAATCATTACGCCACACTGCTACTAGTGAATCATTACGCCACACTGCTACTAGTGAATCATTACGCCACACTGCTACTAGTGATTCATTACGCCACACTGCTACTAGTGATTCATTACAATACGCCACACTGCTACTAGTGATTCATTACAGTACGCCACACTGCTACTAGTGATTCAGTACAGTACGCCACACTGCTACTAGTGATTCATTACGCCACACTGCTACTAGTGATTCATTACGCCACACTGCTACTAGTGAATCAGTACAGTACGCCACACTGCTACTAGTGATTCATTACGCCACACTGCTACTAGTGATTCATTACAGTACGCCACACTGCTACTAGTGATTCATTACATTACGCCACACTGCTACTAGTGATTCATTACGCCACACTGCTACTAGTGATTCATTACAGTACGCCACACTGCTACTAGTGATTCATTACAGTACGCCACACTGCTACTAGTGAATCAGTACAGTACGCCACACTGCTACTAGTGAATCAGTACAGTACGCCACACTGCTACTAGTGAATCATTACAGTACGCCACACTGCTACTAGTGATTCAGTACGCCACACTGCTACTAGTGATTCATTACAGTACGCCACACTGCTACTAGTGATTCATTACGCCACACTGCTACTAGTGATTCATTACGCCACACTGCTACTAGTGATTCATTACGCCACACTGCTACTAGTGATTCATTACGCCACACTGCTACTAGTGATTCATTACAATACGCCACACTGCTACTAGTGATTCATTACGCCACACTGCTACTAGTGATTCATTACGCCACACTGCTACTAGTGATTCATTACGCCACACTGCTACTAGTGATTCATTACAATACGCCACACTGCTACTAGTGATTCATTACGCCACACTGCTACTAGTGATTCATTACGCCACACTGCTACTAGTGATTCATTACAATACGCCACACTGCTACTAGTGATTCATTACAGTACGCCACACTGCTACTAGTGATTCATTACAATACGCCACACTGCTACTAGTGATTCAGTACAATACGCCACACTGCTACTAGTGATTCATTACAGTACGCCACACTGCTACTAGTGAATCATTACAGTACGCCACACTGCTACTAGTGATTCAGTACAGTACGCCACACTGCTACTAGTGATTCATTACAATACGCCACACTGCTACTAGTGATTCAGTACAGTACGCCACACTGCTACTAGTGATTCATTACGCCACACTGCTACTAGTGATTCATTACGCCACACTGCTACTAGTGATTCATTACAGTACGCCACACTGCTACTAGTGATTCAGTACAATACGCCACACTGCTACTAGTGATTCATTACAGTACGCCACACTGCTACTAGTGATTCATTACAGTACGCCACACTGCTACTAGTGATTCAGTACAATACGCCACACTGCTACTAGTGATTCAGTACGCCACACTGCTACTAGTGATTCATTACAATACGCCACACTGCTACTAGTGATTCAGTACAATACGCCACACTGCTACTAGTGATTCATTACAGTACGCCACACTGCTACTAGTGATTCAGTACAGTACGCCACACTGCTACTAGTGATTCATTACGCCACACTGCTACTAGTGATTCATTACGCCACACTGCTACTAGTGATTCAGTACAGTACGCCACACTGCTACTAGTGATTCATTACGCCACACTGCTACTAGTGATTCAGTACAGTATGCCACACTGCTACTAGTGATTCATTACGCCACACTGCTACTAGTGATTCATTACAGTACGCCACACTGCTACTAGTGATTCATTACAGTACGCCACACTGCTACTAGTGATTCAGTACAGTACGCCACACTGCTACTAGTGATTCATTACAATACGCCACACTGCTACTAGTGATTCATTACAGTACGCCACACTGCTACTAGTGATTCATTACAATACGCCACACTGCTACTAGTGATTCATTACAATACGCCACACTGCTACTAGTGATTCATTACAATACGCCACACTGCTACTAGTGATTCATTACAATACGCCACACTGCTACTAGTGATTCATTACAATACGCCACACTGCTACTAGTGATTCATTACAGTACGCCACACTGCTACTAGTGATTCAGTACAGTACGCCACACTGCTACTAGTGATTCAGTACAGTACGCCACACTGCTACTAGTGATTCAGTACAGTACGCCACACTGCTACTAGTGATTCATCACAGTATGCCACGCGACAGTGTATTGTATGAGATACATCAATTAGATCCGCAACATGTGAATACTGAAGGTCAATATAACAGATCAATGGATCCGCAACATGTGAATACTGAAGGTCAATATAACAGATCAATGGATCCGCAACATGTGAATACTGAAGGTCAATATAACAGATCAATGGATCAGTAACATGTGAATACTGAAGGTCAGTATATAAGATCAATGGATCCGCAACATGTGAATACTGAAGGTCAATATAACAGATCAATGGATCCGTAACATGTGAATACTGAAGGTCAATATAACAGATCAATGGATCAGTAACATGTGAATACTGAAGGTCAATATAACAGATCAATGGATCAGTAACATGTGAATACTGAAGGTCAATATAACAGATCAATGGATCAGTAACATGTGAATACTGAAGGTCAATATAACAGATCAATGGATCAGTAACATGTGAATACTGAAGGTCAATATAACAGATCAATGGATCAGTAACATGTGAATACTGAAGGTCAATATAACAGATCAATGGATCAGTAACATGTGAATACTGAAGGTCAATATAACAGATCAATGGATCAGTAACATGTGAATACTGAAGGTCAATATAACAGATCAATGGATCAGTAACATGTGAATACTGAAGGCCAATATAACAGATCAATGGATCAGTAACATGTGAATACTGAAGGCCAATATAACAGATCAATGGATCAGTAACATGTGAATACTGAAGGCCAATATAACAGATCAATGGATCAGTAACATGTGAATACTGAAGGCCAATATAACAGATCAATGGATCAGTAACATGTGAATACTGAAGGTCAATATAACAGATCAATGGATCAGTAACATGTGAATACTGAAGGTCAATATAACAGATCAATGGATCAGTAACATGTGAATACTGAAGGTCAATATAACAGATCAATGGATCAGTAACATGTGAATACTGAAGGTCAATATAACAGATCAATGGATCAGTAACATGTGAATACTGAAGGTCAATATAACAGATCAATGGATCAGTAACATGTGAATACTAAAGGTCAATATAAAACAAATTGGTAAAAGCCAATAAAAACAGCATAGAACTACAGTATGTAATAACACGACCATCCATGAACCGGAAAAGACAATCATATATTTTTTACATTATCGATGCCCGTAAATGTACCATAGACAGTATAGACAAGGCACTCACACAACTCACCTCAATAGCAGGCGATATATACACTAGACAGCACAAAGTGGGTATGCTAAAAAAAACTGCTACAGTGCGATAATAACCAGAAGCTAACGACTGATGTTACATGAGTGTTCGTATTAGGTAGTAGGGCCATGTCCATGGATAGTGGGTGAGTTGGGGGGTGTCAGAATAGCCCCCCCAAAGTGTCCTTGAACCACGTCACTGCAGACCTCCTTGCTGGGTTTTTGGGACGGAACGGGGGGGGGGGGTTAAGTTGGCAGCCAGATGACCGCCTCTTCCACAGTATTTGGGCTCCCAGTATTAGTCCAAGCAAGGCGCTCTCCATCAGGTCATTCCTAAATCTTTGAGTGGTGGGCTGATATGCTGACCACGCAATCCACTGTTTTGCTTGTTTTGGGTAAACAATGTTGAATCTTAGAGTGGCTCAAATGAGGAAAGAGAAGAAACCAGTGAATATAATCTAAAGGACATTACATACAGCACCTATAGAAGGAACATACAGGATTATTTTTGGTTTTCTACATTGCATTAGTGTAGTGATTAGTGCCGTGGATATAGTCAGGCCCCAAACTAGGGGGAGAAGGGTGCCTCTGAGTACAGTTGAAGAGAGAACCATCACCATCCCCCAAAGAATTTACCAGCAACGGTTGAGGCAATTCCTTGTGGTCTGTCCACAGCAGGCACGTCTCCTATTCCCCTCAGAACAGCCTCAATTCGTCGGGGCATGGACAAGGTGTCGAAAGCGTTCCACAGGAATGCTGGCCCATGTTGACTACAATGCTTCCCACAGTTGTGTCAAGTTGGCTGGATGTCCTTTGGGGTGGCGCACCATTCTTGATACACAAGGGGAAACTGTTGAGCGTGAAAAGAAATGCACCAGCCTTGCAGTTCTTAACCGGTGCGCCTGGCACCTACTACCATACGCCATTCGAAGGCACTCAAATATCTCGTCTTGCCAATTCACATTCACTGAATGGCACACATACACAATCCATGTCTCGAGGCTTTAAAATCCTTTTTTAACCGGTCTCCTCCCCTTCATCTACACAGATTGACGTGGATTTAACAGCTGACATCATCAATAAGAGATCATAGCTTTCAGCTGGATTCAAATCAAACTGTCACATGTGCCGAATGTGTAGACCTTACCGTGGAATGCTTACTTACAAGCCCCTAACCAACATGTGGAGGCTATATACAGGGGGTACCGGTACAGAGTCAATGTGGAAGCTATATACAGGGGGTTATGGTACAGAGTCAATGTGGAGGCTATATACAGGGGGTACCGGTACAGAGTCAATGTGTAGACCTTACCGTGGAATGCTTACTTACAAGCTCTTAACCAACAATGCAGTTCAAGAAAGAATTAAGAAAATATTTACCAACTAAAAATAATAAATAAACAGCACAATAAAATAACAATAACGAGGCTATATACAGGGGGTACCGGTACAGAGTCAATGTGGAGGCTATATACAGGAGGTACCGGTACAGAGTCAATGTGCGGGGGTATATTTGATATACAGATTAGTCGAGGTCATTCGTACATGTAGGTAGGGATGAAGTGACTATGCATTGATAATAAACGGCAATTAGCAGCAGTGTAAAAACTAATTTGGGGGGGGGGGGGGGGCAAATGTAAATAATCCGGCGGCCATTTGATTAATTGTTCAGCAGTCTTATGGTTTGGGGGTACAAACTGTTGAGGAGCCTTTTGGTCTTCGACTTCGCACTCCGGTACCGCTTGCCGTGCGGGAGCAGAGAAAACTGTCTGTCTAGAGTGGCTGGAGTCAGACAATTTTGGGGGCTTTCCTCTGACACCACATAGTATATAGGTCCTGGATGGCAGGAAGCTTGGCCCTAGTAATGTACTGGGCCATACGCACCACCCTCTGTAGCGCCTTATGGTCAGATGCCGAGCAGGTACTATACCAGGCGGTGATGCAACCGGTGGTGCAGCTGTAGAACTTTGAGAATCTGGGGACCCATGCCAAACCTTTTCAGTCTCCTGAGGGGAAACGGTGTTGTCGTGCCCTCTTCACGACTGTCTTGGTGTGTTTGGACCATGATAGTTCGTTGGTGATGTGGACACCAAGGAACTGGAAACTCTTGACCCGCTCCACTACAGCCCCGTCAATGGGGGCCTGTTCGGCCCAACTTCTCCTGTAGTCCACGATCAGCTCCTTTGTCTTGTTCACATTGAGGGAGAGGTTGTTGCCCTGGCACCACACTGCCAGGTCTCTGACCTCCTCTCTATAGGCTGTCTCATTGTTGTCAGTGATCAGGCCTACCATTTGTGTCGTCAACAAACTTGGTGTTGGAGGTTTTTGGCCACGCAGTCGTGGGTGAACAAGGAGTACTGGAGGGGACTGAGGGGCCCCTGTGTTGAGGATTAGCGTGGCGGATGTGTTGATCCCTACCTTCACCACTTGGGGGCAGCCCGTCAGGAAGTCTAGGATCCAGTTGCAGAGGGAGGTGTTTAGTCCTAGGGTCCTTAGCTTAGTGATAAGCTTTGTGGGAAATATGATGTTGAACGCTGAGCTGTAGTCAATGAGCAGCATTCTCACATAAGTGGTCCTTTTGTCCAGGTGGGAAAGGGCAGTGTGGAGTGCAATAGAGATTGCATCATCTGTGGATCGGTATGCGAATTGGATTGGGTCTAGGGTATCCGGGAGTATGCTGTTGTTGTGAGCCATGACCAGCCTTTCAAAGCACTTCATGGCTACTGACGTGAGTGCTACGGGGCGGTAATCATTTAGGCAGGTTACCTTCGCTTCCTTGGGCACAGGGACTATGGTGGTCTGCTTGAAACATGTAGGTATTACAGACACGGTCAGGGAGAGGTTGAAAATGTCAGTGAAGACATTTGCCAGTTGGTCCGCGCATGCTCTGAGTACACGTCCTGGTAATCCATCTGGCCCAGCGGCTTTGTGACTGTTGACCAGTTTAAAGGTCTTGCTCACATTGGCTACCGAGAGAGTGATGACACGGTCATCCAGAACAGCTAGTGCTCTCGTGCATGCTTCAGTGTTGTTTATGCTCGCGTCGAGGCAAGCAAGGCATGTAGCTCGTCTGGTAGGCTCGCGTCACTGGGCAGCTCGAGGCTGGGTTTCCCTTTGTAGTCCATAATAGTTTAAGCCATGCCACATCCGACGAGTGTCAGAGCTGGTGTTATAGGATTCAATCTTAATCCTGTATTGATGCTTTGCTTGTTTGATGGCTCGTCTGAGGGCATAGCGGGATTTCTTATTAGCGTCCGGATTAGCGTCCAGCACCTTGAAAGCGGCAGCTCTAGACGTTAGCTCGATGCAGATGTTGCCTGTAATCCATGGCTTCTGGTTGGGATATGTACGCACGGTCACTGTGGGGACGACATCGTCGATGCACTTATTGATGAAGCCGATGATTGAGATGGTATACTCCTTAATGCCATTTGATGAATCCCGGAACATATTCCAGTCTGTGCTAGCAAAATAGTCCTGTAGTGTAGCATCCCCGTCATCTGACCACTTCCATATTGAGCGAGTCACTGGTACTTCCTGCTTTAGTTTATGCATGTAAGCAGGAATCAAGAGGATAGAAATATGGTCAGATTTGCCAAATGGAGGGCGAGGGAGAGCTTTGTACGCATCTCTGTGTGTGGAGTAAAGGTGGTCCAGAGTTTTTTTCCCTCTGTTTGCACATGTGACATGCTGCTAGAAATGAGGTAAAACCGATTGAAGCTTCCTGCATTAAAGTCCCCGGCCACTAGGAGTGCCACTTCTGGATGATCATTGTCTTGTTTGCTTATGGCCTTATACAGCTGGTTGAGTGCGGTCTGTGGTTTGGTTTGGTTTGTGGTGGTAAATAGACTACCTTGAATGATATAGATGAGAACTCTCCTGGTAGATAGTGTGGTCTACAGTTTATAATAAGGTACTCTACCTCAGGCGAGCAATACCTCGAGACTTCTTTAATATATTAGACATCGCGCACCAGCGGTTGAAAATAGACATGTCTGGTAAGCCTCAAGACGTAGCTTCTCTGTCCTGCTGGTGCATGGAAAATCCCACTTGCTCAATATTATCCGCATCGTTGTTCAGCCACAACTCGGTGAAGCATAAGATATTACAGTTAATGTCCCCGTTGGTAGTATAATCTTGATCGTAGGTTATGTATTTTATTTTCCAATGATTGCACGTTGGCCAATAGAATGGATGGCGGTGGAGGTTTACTCACTCGCCTACCAAATTCTCACAAGGCAACCCGACCTCCGCCTCCTTTTTCTCCATCTTTTCTTCACGTAAATGACGGGGATTTGGGCCCGTTCCCTAGAAAGCATTATATCCTTCTCGTCGGACTCGTTAAAGAAAAATGATTCCAGAACTTATTCAGTCATAACAGACAGTAGCAGCACAAAATAAGTTAAAAAAATAAAACAACCCAACAACAACAAAAAACAAAAAAATAGCACAGTTGGTTAGGAGTACGTAAAATGTCAGCCATCCCCTCCGGCGCCATTCACCTGGTCAGTTCATGTCATTGAAAGTTTTGTACACTCCGTGTATAAAGTCAAGCCAACTTATTATTTTCTCAAGCATGTGGAAATTGTAGTTGGAATGTACTTGAATACAGATGAAAATAATGGCACCAGTCAATTTGGAATTATAACGACAGCACAGTTGAGTTCTACTCGTTTTGTTGGAATCGTCTTTGATCATTGAGATAGTAAATGAACGATAGAAAATGAAAGAGACTGGGTTTAAACTTGGTTAAAAGCTTCTAGTGTCCGTGGGTTATTTACTCTGAAAAATAATAACCTAACAGTTGTACTCAGCTATTCTTTGTCTTTGAGAGGAGGGCATTCACACAGATGCTGCAGATGACATGGACAGCCTATCACATCATGAGATCAGCTAGCTACTATTAAAATCAAGCAGATGTTAGATAATCGTAACACTTACCCCACTCCGCTTTGTTCGATGTGCGTAAAATGCCACTGGTGGGACCGCTGTATCCCTCAGGAAAAAGTCTCTTCTTATCGCTCGTCAGTTCCATCCTCTTATAATAGCCCCCCGGTAAAAACAAATAAAATACCGGCGGAAACTAGCTAATGTTACTAACTGAGGAGTGTTATCTATATTCAGGGAAACTAGCCATACATTAAAATCGGTCTGGATCATTCAATGGAAGTTTGTGAAAGATTATAGCCGACCACTACTTTGGGTTTGTTATTTCAAGTTCACAGCACACCCACAAACCATATTCGATATTGGACGAGTGATTGTTGTCCGTCAATGTGACAAGTCTCATCACACTTAGCTACGTGGACTAGCTAGATACTTGCTAACGTAAGCTAGCTAATAGCTTGAAAATACTTCCAGCAGTGTCAACAATCTTCACAGTCACAGCTGCGAAGTAAAAAAATATCGCTTTGGCTGAGCAATGGCAGTCTGTTGATGTCCTCTTCCCACACTTAGCTTACTTGATATCTAGCAAACACGTCCATAACTGCCGCTGTCCCGATGTCTCAGCAAGCCAGCTGTGTTGACACTCATGCACAGGTTATCCTTGCGCCCACCGTCACAGCGGATGAATGAAATGCATAGTTCGGAGAAAAGTTTTTATTAATGTATAGTTTTTCAAAACTACTAACGTTATAATCAAATTATGATATAATATATACTTAAGAGTACAAAGTGGGGGATGGGGAGGAGGTATCCATGAGTTCGTCTGACTCTGGGCAATTATGAAATTACCCCAAATCCCAAAGTATCCCTTTAATCCTGACATTGTGATATCCCTGTTCTAAAAACCACATGTCAAGCATGCACATGCCTTGAGGCTTGTCATGCCAGGGGAAGGTTCCATAAAATTCTGAGCTTCGATTGCGTCACCATTCAGCAGTTCATGATTAAAGCAAAACATGGGTGAACTGAACTCAAATAAAAATGAAGAAAAAAAAAAAAGCAGATTAATTAAAACAACTCAAGCAGAATCTTCATTTGACTCACAAAACATGCTTTTATATACTATGAGCTCCACTTTCTACCAACACATACTGCATGTCCTAGATAAACATCTGCTGGTTTCACAAAACAAGAAACTCATGAAATCAATACTGGAACAGCTTCTCCTGGCTGAGACTAGTCACTGAACGGGTTAAAAATTTAAATGATCAGTTGAAATTCCTTGGCAACAATTCCTGTGGGGCTTCTCTAAGCAGCTTCACTCAAATTCATCCCCTCCCCCCTTCCTCTAGGGCCCCAAACTCAGACACAACTGGTCTTTAAAACACCACAGGCTGCCCCTCCCTCCCCTCCCCCTCTGTGTCCCCCACTTGGTTGTCAACCTCACTATTTATGTACTTGTTTGCTAATGCGGAGCTTGCCCTGTCTACCCCACCTCCCTGTCCCTCATGCCAAGCTATCCCTGCCTACCCCACCTCCCTGTCCCTCATGCCAAGCTAGCCCTGTCTACCCCACCTCCCTGTCCCCCATGCTGAGCTAGCCCCGTCTACCCCACCTCCCTTTCTCTCCCATCCCCCTCCAGTACCGCATGCTGAGCTAGCCCTGCCTACCCCACCTTCCTGTCCCTCATGCCAAGCTATCCCTGCCTACCCCACCTCCCTGTCCCTCATGCTGAGCTAGCCCTGCCTACCCCACCTTCCTGTCCCTCATGCTGAGCTAGCCCCGTCTACCCCACCTCCCCCACCTCCCTGTCCCTCATGCTGAGCTAGCCCTGCCTACCCCACCTCCCTGTCCCCCATGCTGAGCTAGCCCTGCCTACCCCACCTTCCTGTCCCTCATGCCAAGCTAGCCCTGTCTACCCCACCTTCCTGTCCCTCATGCTGAGCTAGCCCCGTCTACCCCACCTCCCTGTCCCTCATGCTGAGCTAGCCCTGCCTACCCCACCTCCCTGTCCCCCATGCTGAGCTAGCCCTGCCTACCCCACCTCCCTGTCCCGCATGCTGAGCTAGGCCTGTCTACCCCACCTCCCTGTCCATTCCATCCCTCTCCAGTCCCGCATTCTCACACCGCTTGGTTCCATAGCACACCCCTTCACCCCCTGCTTGCATGGTGAGTTGGAGTAGTGAGCTGAGAAGTGGAGAAGGCCAGCAAAGAGAGGGGCAGGCTGGGGCTGGCTGGATAAAAGAACCCTGTGTTCCCTGCCTCCCTGGCCAGACACCACAAGGATGGGCTTTCTCCTGTTGCTCTAGGTGTAGGAGGGGCCTGGAGCCCTGGACAAGAACCATACAGGCTAATGTGTGACTGTGCTGACATTGACCATGCCAGCTACCTGCAGCTGTGGACCAGACCAGAGGCAGTACTCAAAACATCAAAGCATCAGAGACCTGTCTGGATTTGTAGCCCTGGTTGGATTTTGTAGAGGATGGCCGTTTGTTGAAGGGCACAGCAATTTGAAACATCAAACACTGCAATTTAGTATCTATTTATGCACAAAGTCCACATGGGAAAATTTCAAGCAAGATTAAAATTACAAGCCATAGTAACTATAAAGAGTAGAGTATTAAAGCCATGTTCATCATATCCTCATCCTGTCTCATGGGTAATTTGTCGTCAAAAAAGCACAAACCTAGATGAATTATTAGCCAACCAGAAAACACATGGTGTATACATACTTTCTGATAAATCATTACTCCATATACTTCTAGAAACATGGAATTATGTATTACTACTAAACACATTAGCCAGCTATCTTAAATGAAAGTCAATGGCACGTTAGGAAACTACAAGTTTAGAAGAACGAACTACACGTTTAGTGAGGGACATTCTGTCTTAAGAGAGCTACATTAGTATCCCACCCTCAGTGTCACTGAGCAGATAGAGGTGGGAAAAAAATACCCAATTGTTATACTTGAGTAAAGATACCTTAATAGAAAATGACTCAAGTAAAAGTGAAAGTCACCCAGTAAAATACTACTTGACTAAAAGTATTTGGTTTGAAATAGTATCAAAATAAAAATAATATGTAATAGCTAAAGTACACTTAAGTATCAAAAGTAAAAATCATTTGAAATTCCTTATATTAAGCAAACAAGACCCCCCCCCACCCCATTTACAGATCGCCAGGAGAACACTACGACATCAATTACAAACAAAGCATGTGTGTAGTGAGTCCACCAGATCAGAGGCAGTAGGGATGTTCTCTTGATAAGTGTGTGAATCAGACCATTTTCCTGTCCTGCTAAAGCATCCAAAATATAACGAGTACTTTTGGGTGTCAGGGAAAATGTATGGAGTGAAAAGTACAGTATTTTATTTTGGAATGTAGTTAAGTAAAAGTTGTCAAATATAAATAATAAAGTACAGAAACCCCCCAAAAAGACACTTCAATAATCACTGCCGGGATTTGTTTTCCTCATTTAAAACCGTTTATAATAGTTCTGTTTTTATAAACAGTCGTCATTGCAGTTGTTTATAAAATAAACTATAACGGATCCCTTGGGACACTTCAACAGCAGCAATTCTCTAGGTTGAATCGTGTGTTAATGAAATGCCACACAAATTAATAAGTTGTGTTTGAATCTTGTGTCCAGCAGCATATGGTGCATAAGATTATGAAGTGTCCATCTCAGCAGCGTTACGGTTGTTATATTGTTTCAGCAGTGTCCCCATGCTACATCTCGGGCTTCCGAGTGACGCAGCGGTCTAAGGCACTGCAACTCAGTGCTCGAGGCGTCACTACAGACACCCTGGCTCAAATCCAGGCTGTATCACAACTGGCCGTGATTGGGAGTCCCATTGGGCGGCACACAATTGGCCCAACGTCATCCAGGTTTGGCGTCATTGTAAATAAGAGTTTGTTCTTAACTGACTTGACTAGTTAAATAAAGGTTCAATAAAAAATTATAATCTGGGTCGTGTTTGTTTTATTGTCTGTGTTTGTTATATTGTCTCAGCAGTGTCCCCATGACAAGATTTGCTTAAAATTTCATGGCATTATTTTATAGTATGAAGAATACAATTGAACACTGTAAAGGATATTTTCTCCAAACGATGAGGGAGTGTTGCACATGCGGCTATTCTGTGAGCGGTTAACAAAGAAATAGGTACTCCTATATGCTTAATTTAGAGTTATTTATGCAACTTTAGCTGTGATACAAACATTGGGCTATATGTTTTGTTGATGTTTAATACATTGTAAGGCTGCATGATGCAACTAATGACTTGAAGAAAGTTCACTGGAAAACATGACCTCCGCATTGTTTCTTGCGCCGGTTGCACACACTTCATCAGTCTCTCATTCACAATTTGACAAGCACTTGATAATGCCTCGAATTTCCCGGCGGCATCCCCTTTTTGTGGTCGTAATGCCCACCCCCCTAAAAAAAATCCATACCTTTTGCAGCCAGTGGCCGGTGTGCCTTGGGCTGAATATAATAATTATATTTCCCTTCTCCTAGCTGCGAGCTCCAAAGCACCCCTCACTCCATGGCTCTCTCATATATCTCAGCTCTTATTAGCCAATGCCCGTCATGTGATCGGGTCTTTCTCAAAGGCTACAAGTGGACAGACACAGAGGACGCAACAGCGCCCGTCCTTATTGAATTCATGTTGAAGATAATAGAAAAACTATCCACATTTACTTTTCGTCATCCAACAAGATGAGTAGACCTAACGAACAGCAAAAACACTAGTCTATGTTAATCTACTATCCCTCATTGTACAAAAGTCTACCTATTCTATTCGAGAAATAAATATTCCAAACATAGTCTGGGACAGATGGGGGATGCGATAGATCCCAAATTAATACAACCACTAGCATCAAAAAAAGATTTTAAAAACGAGTAGGCTGAGAATGACGCAACAGATCAAAACGTTTAGCTTAAAAATGTTGATAAACTATTAGGCTATTTCGTAACATAAGCACAGCAATGCGTACACAGCAGTAGGCTATAAGTGCGAATGTTCCAACATAAATGCGTGTGAAAACACCATTCTCAAAAGTTACCGCAAAATATTATGCATGTAATGCTTTTATTACAAAAGGTGCATTTTTATGGAGAAATTTCTCACCAAACACCTCTTTCAGTGGTGGCCTTGACTATTGACAGGGTCAAAGCCAGTGTCCCCCCCCCACCCTACCAGCCACCCACCACAACATGATACAAAATACTGGCCTACCACTAGCGCCTCTGGGGTTACAGGCTAGAAAAACCTTATGGAGTTAAAGTCATGCGTCATACTTGAGTGACAACTGGACTAACAAAAACACAATATATTTAGTAGAAAACCTTTACTCCTCAAATATACAGCTATGGCATTGCCTCATAGCCAGAGTCTTGTGTGTGAACTGTAAAACCGTGCTTGCTTGTGTAAAGAAAACAGTGACAAACACATGCTTCCCCTCTCTTCCATCTTTCCATAGTGACTTACAGTTTTCCTGACAGTATTTGGGAGAGGCCTAATTGACGTCGTTGTCTGCTCAACTTGACAGTGTGCTGTGACCCGACTACAGGCCAGAGAGAAGGGGAGTCAGCACAGACTGGAGGAACATCAAAGTACAGGAAGGATAGATGTCTTGGTCAGGTGGAAAGGAACGAGTAAGGAAATGAGGCCATCATATTGCAGTCATGACCACACCTCACTGACCGGGCTACACCAAACGACCGGCCCACACCGACCGGCCACTGACCGGCCTACACCAAACGACCGACCGGCCACTGACCGGGCTACACCAAACGACCGGCCCACACCGACCGGCCACTGACCGGGCTACACCAAACGACCGACCGGCCACTGACCGGGCTACACCAAACGACCGGCCCACACCGACCGGCCACTGACCGGGCTACACCAAACGACCGGCCCACACCGACCGGCCACTGACCGGGCTACACCAAACGACCGGCCCACACCGACCGGCCACTGACCGGGCTACACCAAACGACCGGCCCACACCGACCGGCCACTGACCGGGCTACACCAAACGACCGGCCCACACCGACCGGCCACTGTCCGGGCTACACCAAACAGCCAAACCACAGGGCAGCGAGGCATAGATCACATCCACAGTAGGGACAACAGTGCACTGGTGAGTAACAGTAGCATTAACAGTAACAGAATACAGTAACACCCGGGTCATCCCAACTCCCTAGTGTAAAACAGAATACAGTAACACCCGGGTCATCCCAACTCCCTAGTGTAAAACAGAATACAGTAACATCCGGGTCATCCCAACTCCCTAGTGTAAAACAGAATACAGTAACACCCGGGTCATCCCAACTCCCTAGTGTAAAACAGAATACAGTAACACCCGGGTCATCCCAACTCCCTAGTGTAAAACAGAATACAGTAACATCCGGGTCATCCCAACTCCCTAGTGTAAAACAGAATACAGTAACACAGGTCATCCCAACTCCCTAGTGTAAAACAGAATACAGTAACACCCGGGTCATCCCAACTCCCTAGTGTTAAACAGAATACAGTAACACCAGGGTCATCCCAACTCCCTAGTGTAAAACAGAATACAGTAACACCAGGGTCATCCCAACTCCCTAGTGTAAAACAGAATACAGTAACATCCGGGTCATCCCAACTCCCTAGTGTAAAACAGAATACAGTAACACCCGGGTCATCCCAACTCCCTAGTGTAAAACAGAATACAGTAACACCCGGGTCATCCCAACTGCCTAGTGTAAAACAGAATACAGTAACACCCGGGTCATCCCAACTGCCTAGTGTAAAACAGAATACAGTAACACCCGGGTCATCCCAACTCCCTAGTGTAAAACAGAATACAGTAACACCCGGGTCATCCCAACTCCCTAGTGTAAAACAGAATACAGTAACACCCGGGTCATCCCAACTCCCTAGTGTAAAACAGAATACAGTAACACCCGGGTCATCCCAACTCCCTAGTGTAAAACAGAATACAGTAACATCCGGGTCATCCCAACTCCCTAGTGTAAAACAGAATACAGTAACACCCGGGTCATCCCAACTCCCTAGTGTAAAACAGAATACAGTAACACACAGGTCATCCCAACTGCCTAGTGTAAAACAGAATACAGTAACACACAGGTCATCCCAACTCCCTAGTGTAAAACAGAATACAGTAACACACAGGTCATCCCAACTCCCTAGTGTAAAACAGAATACAGTAACACCCGGGTCATCCCAACTCCCTAGTGTAAAACAGAATACAGTAACATCCGGGTCATCCCAGTACAGCTGAACTCTATAGTGTTAATCAGACTAAAGTAACACCAGGGAATCCCAACAGTAAGCGGTCTTAAAGGGGGGTGGGAAGGGATTTGTGGACCAAAGCCATGTGGCAGCTGTCACCCTCAGTGTCAGACACGACGTGCTGTTCTGCCCACAGAATGGCTTCTCTGCCCACAGAATGGCTTCTCTGCCCACAGAATGGCTTCTCTGCCCACAGAATGGCTTCTCTGCCCACAGAATGGCTTCTCTGCCCACAGAATGGCTTCTCTGCCCACAGAATGGCTTCTCTGCCCACAGAATGGCTTCTCTGCCCACAGAATGGCTTCTCTGCCCACAGAATGGCTTCTCTGCCCACAGAATGGCTTCTCTGCCCACAGAATGGCTTCTCTGCCTACAGAATGGCTTCTCTGCCTACAGAATGGCTTCTCTGCCTACAGAATGGCTTCTCTGCCTACAGAATGGCTTCTCTGCCTACAGAATGGCTTCTCTGCCTACAGAATGGCTTCTCTGCCTACAGAATGGCTTCTCTGCCTACAGAATGGCTTCTCTGCCTACAGAATGGCTTCTCTGCCTACAGAATGGCTTCTCTGCCTACAGAATGGCTTCTCTTACTTGACAAAGAGGAAAAGACACGGTTGCAATGGGATTTTTCTGACCAACAGAAAGTCATGCATTGCATTTTGATCTCCCCATAAATATAACAAAATATGCGTTTATATTTATTTAATTATGACCATATAACGATCTGCGTGGATCTGTTCTACAAGTGGTATCCAACTTCCCCTCTGAAGATCAATAAAGAGTCGTCAAGAACTAGCATGACTGCAAAACGTGAATTAGTAGGTCAATGGGCAACTCACCTCCAAGTTGTAAAACTCCTGGGAGTCGTCCAGGCTCTGGACCCTGAGCTGTAGACCTCTGCCTGGGCTCCTACCCCCGGGGCCCAAGGCATCACTGAGGCTCTGGCCCGGCTCCAAGGTACTGATCCCAGCATTGAACTGGGCCCCCAGCCGGGTGCCAGGGGTCTGTATGGCCCTGTAGGAACCCTCAATTTCACCCATGGCTGCTGCTCTGCCCCTCACACCGACCAGCCCACTAGGTCACTCACTCCTGCAGAGACAGACAGTTAAAGCAAGGACAAAGTAAGTAGGAAAGTTTCAAATCTGGTGTGCTGCAAAAGACGGCAACTAATGTAAAAAGGCTTCTAGAATGAAGGATCTTCAGGCCTCAGGATAAATCAGATCTCAGGCAGGTGGCATCTCTGCTTGACAACAAAGGATACAAGTATTTTTGATGCAGTGGTCAAATCAACATGTCAAACTGTTTACCACTGAAGAGAGAAAGAACTGGGTGAAAATGTATTGGTCAATGTTTATTAGAATTGAGCAGTATACCATATATATCGTATATCGGGGTATTTGGAAATTGCCACCGGAGGGTTTTTCAATATCGTTGAATCTATTTATTGAAAGCTTTTAATATAAATATATATATATATACATATATGTGTGTGTATATATATATATATATATACACACACACACACACATATATAGCCTGACTGCCATTAGGTACCGAGATGAGATCCTCAGACCCCTTGTGAGACCATATGCTGACACATGCACATTTGTGGCCTGCTGGAGGTCATTTTGCAGGGCGCTGGCAGTGTACCTCCTTGCACAAAGGCGGAGGTAGCGGTCCTGCTGCTGGGTTGTTGCCCTCCTACAGCCTCCTCCACGTCTCCTGATGTACTGGCCTGTCTCCTGGTAGCGCCTGCATGCTCTGGACACTACGCTGACAGACACAGCAAAAAGATTTGCCACAGTTCGCATTGATGTGCCATCGTGGATGAACTGCACTACCTGAGCCACTTGTGTGGGTTGTAGACTCCGTCTCATGCTACCACTAGAGTGAGAGCACCGCCAGCATTCAAAAGTGACCAAAACATCAGCCAGGAAGCATAGGAACTGAGAAGTGGTCTGTGGTCACCACCTGCAGAATCACTCCTGTTTTGGGGGGTGTCTTGCTAATTGCCTATAATTTCCACCTTTTGTCTATTCCATTTGCACAACAGCATGTGAAATTTATTGTCAATCAGTGTTGCTTCCTAAGTGGACAGTTTGATTTCACAGAAGTGTGATTGACTTGGAGTTACATTGTGTTGTTTAAGTGTTCCCTTTATTCTTTTGAGCAGTATATATATATATATATATATATATATATATATATATATATATATATATATATATATATATATATATATATATATATATATATATATATATATATATATATATATATATATATATATATATACACACACAACACTTGTAGTTACTTTAAGTAAATACCTGCAGTCAACTTGTGCAATACGTTAGGAGATAAAGCTAGCGTTCTTCATTTCACATGTCACAGTTTTTCATTATGAAGATTACCAGTAGTGTTTGTTTACAAGCACACAACGACGGGAGACTTGGAGCCTTGTGAGTCTCTCACTGTGGTGCAGCACGTACCAGGTGATCTAGTTACAGTACGGAATTCACAACTAAATGTTTACCAGCTAGATATCTTAACTGTGTAAAATGTTAGCGTATTTCCCCCCCCCAAAAAAGTCAGGCTTCACTTCAAAGCCTAACAGCAGAGAATACCCTCCCGGATCAAGAGTCTTGCTGTCTAATATTTTTGCAAGTAGTTTAGGTCGGAGACTGTAAAAAGGTTAGCATTTCGTTAGCATTCTAGCATTGTACATGTTAGCATTGCTAACCTTGGGGTTTCCAGAGGCTAAAGGGCTCCGCATGCTTCCCAGCCAAAACAGTTTGGTAGAGTTTGTGTATATATTTTGATGACATTTTGTGATGTTTTTGTTTGTTTTGGGCTTCAGCTGTTCGTTCATACAATTTCCTGGAGGCAAACCGAAGTTTGGAGCCGAAATCTACGCTCCTTCGTCGGTGATTGGTCAACAGTAGGGATTCTTCAATAATGTTTGTCATTCAACCAGACACCACTTGCATGCACATTGGAAATTGCTGCACCAAACATCTTAGTTAGACGTAGATTGCGCGACTAAGATTTCTTCAGCAAAAACGGGGAAAAAAATGAATGACAGATTTCTTGAGTCTTCTTAGATTGTCCATTTTGAGCAGCCGTAGTCAAACAGTATAATTCCAGCTTTTTTTTCTCACTTTTCCAAGCAAAGTTCTTTATAAAGGAGTATGCGAGCACAATTGTTTGGTTGGACTAGCCAAGTTCGACCCTCTTGTTGCAATCGTTGTAAGAGCACGCTTTACATCCGACAGAAATACACTGCGTTAGTTTCTTCACATTAGTAAGCTAGCAGCTCGCCATATTTGTAAATATATTTTTTTATATAATTACCTTGTAATGGCTTAAATTTTCCTGTTATGGTGAATAAAAAAAAGTTAAACTCAAAACATTGTCAGATATGTTCTGGTATTATACGAGCTGGCTAACCAGCTAATGTTCGATAGCTACATTAGCTAACAAGCTAACGCAAACCAAAACATTGTTTAGAGAAAGTTGCTTTTAGTTTCCTGGCTTGCTATACCGACATAGCTATCCTAAATACATTTTAAATTGGATGGGGTTTTTTGGTGCAGAAAATAAAGCACGTAACATCACTATTTGGACCAGGCTGCTGCGATGTCATGCAGACTGCAATTTTTGTGTTTATAGTTCTTAATAAATATTAAAGGACAAGTTTGATGTCAGACAACAATAGAATGTTAATTTTGTTAATACGTGCACAAGACGGTAAGATGTAAGGTGACGTTAAAAGTGCAGGGTTGGCAGGAGTTTTAAATACATTACCGCAATCACGACTAGGTTGGTTGCAGGAAATAAAAGTAAAGGCTTCGTTGCCAGTAATACCTATCAAAAATAAAATAAGTCCGCAAAAAGTTAGAAAGAAACAGTCTGTTTGAAAGGAGAGAGGTTTTTTTTTTTAAAAGGTTGTGGTATCAGAGTTCTGCATTAAATATGTTTAAAAGCCCAGTGCAGTCAAACATGATTTTCCTGTGTTTTATATATACTTCCACACTATGAGGTTGGAATAAATATTGTGAAAATGATCAAGCCCTTTTAGTGGAAGAGCTGTTTGTAAAGAACACCTGAAATTTCAGCCCGTCTTGGTGGGATGGAGTTTTGGCCTGGTGACATCACTAGGCAGTAAATTAGTTAACACCAATGAAGAAGAGAGTGCCAAACCTCTTGCCAATAACAGCTAGTTTTCCATTTTACTCTCCTCACTAAGACAACTCCCAGACAGCCCTAGCAAAATTGTTGCTTGAGAAATTGTTGCTTGAGAAATTGCTCAGGAAGCTATTTGTGAATCTTTTTTTGGCCATTTAAAAATTTTAAAAACACATCACAGTAAGGATTTGATATTGAGCTAAAAAAAACAGCTGCATTGGAACTTTACAAAGGTTGAGGTATTTCTGGATGACTCATACAAAAAAACAACACAAAATCAAAGGTCATATCTGGAAATGAGATAGCCAATTCATTAGACAGGGTGAAAAACAAATATTGCTAAGCACAGCCTCTTGATGTCAGAAAAATAAAGGGGAAATTACTACTTTCACCTTTAAAACCATTCATCACACAGTGACAAGTGCGTAGGAGGTACCAATGAGGCATGGTTAGGATATCTTATCATGGCCTGCCCTGATTTACCCTCTACAATCAAACAAACCAATTCCTTCTCAAACTTCTGTAGAAAATGCATTACGTTTACTCAGTAGATTGCTCACAATAATATCCGAAAGAAACTTGAAAGACATTGATACTACAGATAGTATTAGTCATAAGAACGATTCCTCACCAAACCCAGACAACAAAAAAGACCAGGAAATCCAAGTAGTATTTTGATGTGATTATTTTTACATGAATTTATGATTATTGAAAAATATAAAACCTGAATATTGAAAATGTTCCCATTTTTGATTTAGCTCATTTTTAGTTATATTGTTGAACATAATATACTCTACGAGCAACTCAAATCAAAATTGTATTGGTCACACACAACAGATGTTAATGCGAGTGTAGCAAAATACTTATGCTTCTAGTTCCGACAGTGTAGTAATATCTAACAAATAATTTAACAAATCCCCAACAACTACCTAATACACACAAATCTAAAAAAGGGGTGAATAAGAATATGTACATATAAATATATGGATGGGCGATGGCCGAACGACATAGGCAAGATGCAGTAGATGGTATAAAAGGTACAGTATTTACACACATGAGATGAGTAGAGTAAGATACATGTTAACATTATTAAAGTGGCATTGTTTAAAGTTCCAGAGTGGGATCTGGATCATCACCGGTATTATCATGTTGTATAGCTAGTTACGTTTGCTCTGACTCTGTACATTTACTAGCAGTAGAGGCTAAACACGATTTAGGGCCAAACCAGCTAAGAATAGACAAAACTAGTTATTTGCAGAAATAAGAAACAAATTATAGAACGCTAATGGATTTATAATAAGGAAAGTGATGACAACGATGCCGTTTTCAACATGGAGACTGAACGTAAGTCTCACGGTCGAAGAAAAAAATAAATGTGCTCGTTGAGTGACGGGGATAGGTCTATGTGGAAACCGGAGAACGCTACCCCGGGCCAACTAACCCCGGATGACGCTGGGCCAATTGTGCGCCGCCCTATGGGACTCCCAATCACGGCCGGTCGTGATACAGCCTGTAATCGAACCAGGGTGTGTAGTAGCACTGAGATGCAGTGCCTTTAGACCCCAGTGCAACTAAACAGCCCCATACCACATTTAACATCCCAAACATTCAAATACCATTATAGAAGGTAAAGTAAAAAAGCCAAACCGGTATGTGCATCAATACCGGTAGATCGTAAAATTAGGTATACCGCCCACCCTTAGCAGTATAGCAACAGTTGAACATGACATCATTCACTTTGAACTGGACTGTGTGTTTACTGGCAAATGAAACAGCATTAGAACACATTTGCCAAAAGCCACAAAATACACCTGGAAGGATTTCAGCAAATATGTCTAATACCACTTGGGAGTCCTCTTACATTTGAGAACATTACAGTCCTATTGATCAAACAACCATAAAAAAAAGGTAGGCTCTCTTCCTCAGTTAAATCACAAGAACAAGATGGACAACTAATGCAAGCCAGAGCAAGATGAGTTCAAATCTAACGAGGGAACATCAGATAAACCCTCAGCTTGCCTGCCAATGCATGCTTGTCCCAACCCACGTTCTGAGAACTGAATTGGAACTTGCCTGACTGCCCACCTATTTGATCGCTGCCAAATACATTTGAGTGACAACTAAGGGTGCGTTCGTAAACTGCCTCCAGTGTGTCGGTGTGTGCTCTGAGACGTTCGTAAATTCAGAGCGCACACTGGACGCTCTGCCCGAGGAGTAGGGTTGATCCGACCGATCCTCACAACGGCAGTCAAGCACCCAAGCTAACTGTCTAAAGTTGGCTAACTTGCTAGTTACTTCCAGATAAATGAGAAAACACCTCACTCTGACCACCTTTATAAAAATAAAAAATAAAATAAAAAATAAATAGCACTAGCAGAGGTTGTTAACTAGGCTTTATTCATGTTATTTCGTGAGGAACTGTGCTGTTGACAACAATTGTACAACTTTTTTTTTGTGCCAACTTTTACTGACACCGGTCATATTTAGCGGGTGCTGAGCATTCGTAAATTCATCAGTTGTTCTGCACTCTCGCACACTCAGACGAGAGTGCTCTGAAATCGGAGTAGCCAGAGTGACTTTACGAAAGTGATACGCTAACTGGATAACAGTTGTTCAAGCTCAGCATAACTAGCTAGCAAACCAATTTGTAAATTTTGCACTACCAAGAAATGTATTGGAGAATTGTATTAGTCATGCATTGAACTGCACCCATCTATTCTGCCAACAATGTCTTAATGTAAGTCATGGAATTTTGAGTCAAATAGAATCTATTTTTAAAACCTCTTAAAGGGTGCGTTCGTAAAGTCACTCTGGCCATCTACTCCGATTTCAGAGCACTCTTGTCTGAGTGTGCCACAGCGCAGAATAACTGACGAATTTACGAATGCTCAACACTCGTTGAATATGGCTTGTGTCAGTAACAGTCGGCAAAAAAGCGTAATGAAATTGTTGCCAACGTCACAGTTGCAGTCACCAACGCTCTGGATAACATGAACACAACCTAACTACCTCTGCTAGGGAGAGTAAAATAGTCAGAGTGAGGTGTTCGCTCATTTGTACTGGAAGTAGTTAGCAAGCTAGCCAACGTTAGCCAGTCAGCTTGGGTGCTTGACTGCCGCTGTGAGGTCAGAATGCCCAGATCAACGCAACTCATCGTCCAGAGCGTCCAGTGTGCACTCGGGAACGGTCCAAGAGCGAAACGCTCTGAATTTACAAACAGAAAATGTTCCAACGCCCAGAACGCACTCTGACACACCAGATTGAATTTACAAACACACCCCAAAATTGTATTGTAGCATAAACTGGGAATTTTATATTTTTTACTGATATGATTGCAGATATGAAACAAACAGACAAAGTAGTTTAAATGCTGTTAGTTCCACATATAAAAAAAAATATATATGCTAACTTTAATTTTTTTTTATTTTTATAAATGTATTGTGCTTTTAGATTCAAATGTCAAATATGTCAACAATTCTTCCTCCAAATGACAATTCTTGATTCCATTTAGTAAAATTCCCCCAAATAATTGTATTTTTTTTGTCTGGGTTGTGTGAGGAATCAGTCACTAAACCGAATTGATTTGATTCATTCAAATCAACATCTCCTTTCTCAAGGAACCCTGTCTGTCATTCAATCAGTTGAGAGTTGATTTCAGAGATGAGAAAAGTTTGGACTGAAATAGCACTATTGTGGTTTAGTCTCAGTCCATTAAAATACAACAGAACATTTAATATGAAAATATATATATTTCTTAACTTTCCCCCGTGCCTTTTGTTTTTTATTTTAGTACCTTTCTATTTCTGATATAATTATTTCCGTTGAGGCATTTTTTTGTGGGAAGGCATAGGCTTGGTCGGCAGAGACGCTTGGCACTCTTGGGTCTCAAACTCTAACCCGCATCTCAGTCAGAACACGTCAACACATAATGTAGTAGGCTATCTCCACACTGTCTGTGTAGGACTTGGGCCTTTGCTTAACATTGTTTTGACAATACCATCTACATGCAATTGATTAACTACGTGTTAGCTATGAATAACACAATGGCGCATGAAGTCAAAATCTGAACTTGTGTGGAAAAGAAATGCAACAGGTAAAGTTAGTAGTGAGTAAGTGGCTCCTCCGCCTGAGGCCTCGCGACATGGTGACTCTAAAGACAGTTTGCGTCAGTGGTTCAATGCGTTGCATTGAATATAATAATATATCTGCATTGCAGATAAACTCAAACCCTGTCTGCCCTGTCCATATTCCAATGAATTTATATATATATTTTTAGAATATATTGGATTTCTAATGAATTCTGCATGTTGCACCCAGGAGAACCCCTGGCCAACCTCACGCCCATAAATGCTACTTTTATTTGGTCCAACGTACGACCGGACATTTTAAGTGCAAAACGATTTCATTTGACATCGTGGTCGATAAAATAGCACATGTGTATTAAAACATTAATGAAAATGATCAGCGATTGACTTACATATGCCACACTATATCCGATGGGAAAGTGAAACAAATTAACATAGTTAGTTGCTGGTTATAGCTGCTTTTGCAATCAAAGTGAATTAAAGTGGCCATGAGATTGTTGTGATAGTTTATTTTAACTTGCGCTAAGAAGCAATCAAGAGCCTCGAAAACAGTGACATTTACTGTTTGTTATAATTTATGCCGAAGAAAAAAAACTTACGTTACACCGACGAGAAACCTACATTAAAAAAACATGCATTTCCCACTGATTGAGTAACTTCAGAACGTTCGTTACTTTGTATCTTTCTGTAGTGCATTTGATAAATCAATGTTTCAACAACAAAAAGTAACAACAGTAAATTGCAACAATAAATCCGTTAAAAAATAAATAAAGCGATCGTACCTTCTGTCCTTCGTCTTGAAATACTGGAACTCCAATAATGAATCCGATATACTGGATCGGTCTCCGGGAAAAGCTCGCAGCCACAAGACACTTCGTCATTGGACAGAACACAACTAATTCGCTCTCTTATTGGTTCAGATTGCATTTGATAGGTCCCTTACGATTGGTGAATATGGGAATTTATGGAATTAACTTACAAATCTTGATTGGATGAAAAGTAACCAAGGAAGTTATTGTAATTGGTTAATCTGATATATGGGATATTATAAGAAATATCGCGGTTATTAATCAAATCAATTTCATACGTTGTAGTTTATTTTCATTCAAATAATTAAATTGCAATAAGTTATAATGATATTCTGTCATATGTCAGTTCAATTAAATAAAATGTGTATAAACAGAACAAGAAACATAGTAAAAATAAACAGTTAGGTGCAGAGTAAATTAATAGCTGAACATTATCAACTGACTGAAATGCAGCAAGACAGTGACTGGTTATATCTCCTCTGCCTTCCCAAATGGCAACCTTTTCCCTATATAGTGCACTACTTTTGACCAGAGCCCTATTGGCCCTGATCAGAAGAAGTGCATCATGCAGGGCTCTCCAACCCTGTTCCTGGAGAGCTACCCTTCTGTAGGTTTACACCAGGGCTCTCCAACTCTGTTCCTGGAGAGCAACCCTCCTGTAGGTTTACACCAGGGTTCTGCAACCCTGTTCCTGGAGAGCTACCCTCCCGTAGGTTTACACCAGGGCTCTCCAACCCTGTTCCTGGATGGCTACCCTCCTGTAGGTTTACACCAGGGCTCTCCAACCCTGTTCCTGGAGAGCTACCCTTCTGTAGGTTTACACCAGGGCTCTCCAACACTGTTCCTGGAGAGCGACCCTCCTGTAGGTTTACACCAGGGCTCTCCAACTCTGTTCCTGGAGAGCGACCCTCCTGTAGGTTTACACCAGGGCTCTCCAACTCTGTTCCTGGAGAGCGACCCTCCTGTAGGTTTACACCAGGGCTCTCCAACTCTGTTCCAGGGGAGCTACCCTCCCTTTAGGTTTACACCAGGGCTCTCCAAACCTGCTCCTGGAGAGCTACCCTCCCGTAGGTTTACACCAGGGTTCTCCAACCCTGTTCCAGGGGAGCTACCCTCCCTGTAGGTTTACACCAGGGCTCTCCTAACCTGTTCCTGGAGAGCTACCCTCTGTAGGTTTTCACTCCAACCCCAGTTGTAAGTAACCTAATTCAGTTTATCAACTGTCTAATTATTAGAATCAGGTGTGAACGCCCTGATATAAGGGATAGATAGGAAGCCATTTGGGTATGCAGACCTCGTTCAGAAAGACCTTCCTATCTGAAGCAGGCAGTTGCCTGGGGAACAGTGTGCCGTCGGGTCAGGAAGTGGTCGGCAGTCTGTAAAACATGGTGGCGCTGCCTGAGGTTTTTTCTCTGGACGTACTCATTGGCGATCTGCACCGCACAGTAATCCGGGAACCAGCCCCGCTCACCCCGCTCACAAGTCTCCTGCCCTCTAGGAAACCTGGGATAGCGAGACATGTTGTTAGTGGGGGGCATGAAGATGGCCTTCCAAGACATGATACAAGCAGTACTGAGATTGGAAAAAGCAAATTAACCTGTAAAATCACATTGATTTATATTTCCCCCTTTTTTTTTTTTTTTTTTACATCCACAGGAAATTGTCCTGAAGTGCTTTACAGTAACCCGGCCTATACCCTATACCTCAAAGGGCAAGCAGAAGCACAGTGGCAAGGGAAACACTCTGTAGAAGGAATACACCTTGAGAAGAACTGCCATAGAATGAGGAGTTAGAATACTAGCATGGGACCTTCTTAAGATGGTCCAACAGTCAGCCATGTCTGTCAGGGAGTTGGTCAACCATGGTTTGCCAGTGCTGTGATAACATATTGTGTAAAACAATGAATGTGAAGAAGTTATCTGCAACTGTATGTGTATTAGCTAGCTAGCCAATACTTTTTTCATTTACAACCACGACCTACCACGGCCAAAACCCGGACGACGCCGGGCCAATTATGCGTTCTCCCTATGGGACTCCCAATCACGGCCGGTTGGTGATACGGCCTAGAATTGAACCAGAGTCTGTAGTGACACCTCTAGCACTGAGAAGCAGTGCCTTAGACCGCTGCACCACTCGGGAGCCCCCCCAACATTCTGTTTTAAACAATGCAGTCGGTCCAGTCGATGACAGGACTTAGACAAGTTGTAAATGCAACAACTACTGACGTTGTATCATATAACATCACTCACAGCTTCACAAGAAATATACATCTGAGGACATTATAGTCTGTTTACATATATTTTAGAGGCTATTTACAGAAAATTGGTATACAACCCTTATAAACTGTATTTATCATTATATATATCAATATTTTAGGTTGACTTTTAATTCCATTACACAATTTCTGATACATCACATGCCTTACTTTTATTGTCCTGCATGAGTAAAAGCAGGAAATGCATCACCTATGCCTCTACTGCCATTCAATCCAAATAGACTGGTTTTTGGATGTCTCCCTGACCAAGATGGCTGACATTTTCACCCAATTCGGGCACTTTGAGAGTTTATGACATAGACCCTGTAGTACTTTAATAGGATCTCTATGGGAACTAGACTCAGCTTGGGGGGGGGTGGCCCCATCCTCCTTTGCCTGTACCCGGTAGAGCAGTAGTACCTGAGTGAAGAACACTGTCATGATTTTCTGGTCCACATAACGTACCATCAGCAGTTTTCTGTATCACGTTGATGGTATCCCCCAGCTGTACACTCAGTTCCCCTGGCTGCTGTGCTACGTAGACCTCAGTGCATCGTACCCGAGGACAGTCTGACACAGGCGACGTCTTTAAGGTTCTAAATATGTGTATTTATAAATGTGGATTACACCTTATAATACGTGTTGTTGTTTGACTTATTCGTTTTTTAAACACAATATTGAATGAATAAACAGAAGTCCCATTGAAGAGGCCTATGGAACCTGAATAATCGTTTGCTAAATCTCTGCCGTATATCGTTGAGTCTTCTGACCTCTAGTGGAAAGACGAGAAACAACAGGGCCTTTAAGATAATCTGACAGTCCAGTAAACCTGTGCAATTTCCATTTTTGGAGGCAAGAACACGATCAGGGTCCCAATCTAATTTATTCCTGAGTTATCTTATTCCTGAGTTATCTTATTCCTGAGTTATCTTATTCCTGAGTTATCTTTCCATTTGGAGGCAACAACACGATCAGGATCCCAATCTAATTTATTCCTGAGTCATCTGTTGGTAAAAAGATAAGGTCCCTGAATGACACTCACCCCATTCTTCATAGATTCCTTCCATCCCGTCCACTCGATGACTCAACATCTCCATCCAGGTTATCTTCTCTGCGCTACAGCAGCGGAAGACAGGAAGTTAAAACTGTCACACTCAGGGCTCTAAAACATTTTCTCTATTGATAGCACTGGCGCTGCCAACTTAAAAGCTAGGAGCACCGAACATTATTTAGCACCAGAAAAAATGAGCTGTGCTTTATAGTCTATGGTACCCGGAAGCTGCGGTACTGCGAAGCCAGTCACTCTCCCTTAAATCAAGCTTCTCACAGGTTTAAAGGGAAGTGAACATTTCCGCTATCTCACTCTCAAGTGAAGAGGAAATTCAGGAACTCGTGGAGGATAGTGGAAGGATAAAAGTGCTTCTTTATTGTTAAAATTAAAAATGGGTTTAGTTTGTTTAATACACCTCAGTCTTCATCAGGACCAATTTTGTACAGGTGCCTGGCTGGACTGGGGTCTGATTGGATAGTTCAGAGCCTCTGCTCATGGAATGAGAGGAGAGGAGGAGGCAAGGCAGGCAGGGGGCAAAGAGGGAGGGCTTGGTTAAGTCAAGGCTGGGTATTAAAGGATGCTTACGGAGTGTTTGTGGATCACAAAAGCGTGATTGGCTCATTTCCTGAACTGATTTTAATTAAAACAAACTAATAAGTTAAAAGATTTTAAAAAATAAAGAGATTAACAAAAAGGTGTTAATTATGGTAATAACAAGTTAGTAAGACCTTAATTATGGTAATAACAAGTTAGTAAGATGTTGATGGTAATAACAAATTAGTAAGAAGTTAGTCATAATAGCAAGTTTTTTAATATTTATTTGACCTTTATTTAACAAGGCAAGTTAACAACAAATTCTTATTTTCAATGACGGTCCTAGGAACAGTGGGTTAACTGCCTTGTTCAGGGGCAGAACGACAGATTTTTACCTTGTCAGCTCGGGGATTCAATCTAGCAACCTTTCGGTTACTGGCCCAACCCCCTAACCACTAGGCTACCTGCCGCCCCGTTGGTAAGTGTTAATGGGATTTATCTGTTAATTGAATGATTAGAATATTCCACCCTGAAACATATAATTGTAATGGAATTGATTAGAATGTATGAAATCATAATCAATAAATGTGTAGTTCTAGTCAGAATTAGGGTAAAACAATATAGCTAATGATGTCTTTATGGTATTATAAACACAGACTGTCTGAGCTCGGTGCCGAACTGACTAGAGATTTGGGAGAGAACGGGGAGTACGTCTCAAGGTCAAGGTCTCCCTAATCTCTGTCGGCTGGGTAGTGAGACAGTATGTGCGTAGCATACCTTCTGTTAGTGTGAACGTGTGTGCGTAGCAGGACATTCTGTGCCTATGTTTGTGTGAATGGGTGTGCGTGAGAAGTCAGTATAAAAGGATTTGTTTTGTATTCTTGACTTTAGAACGTTCCCGTGAATAAACCTTTTTTGACTATTGTAGCTGGGCCTCCGTCTGTTTCATTCGATCAGGATCTTATAAATTCTAGGTCGCAGACTGAGTAGTATAATTGAATTGGGTTTATGAACACTGAGAACATAATTCTCTTGACAGTAAGTTAGTAAGATGTTAGTGGTGACAAGTTAGTAAGATGTTAATTATGGTAATAACAAGTTAGTACGATGTTAATTATGGTAATAACAAGTTAGTACGATGTTAATTATGGTAATAACAAGTTAGTACAATGTTAATTATGGTAATAACAAGTTAGTACGATGTTAATTATGGTAATAACAAGTTAGTACGATGTTAATTATGGTAATAACAAGTTAGTGAGATGTTATTGGTAACAACAAGTTAGTGAGATGTTATTGGTAACAACAAGTTAGTGAGATGTTAATTATGGTAATAACAAGTTAGTACGATGTTATTGGTAACAACAAGTTAGTGAGATGTTATTGGTAACAACAAGTTAATGAGATGTTAGTGTTAACAACAAGTTAGTAAGATGTTATTGGTAACAACAAGTTAGTAAGATGTTATTGGTAACAACAAGTAATACTACAGTATTTAATTTGCATTTACCCCACCCATTCCGCTCCCCAATGTCCCAATTTGTGCCAACCATAAGTGAGAAACTTGCATGCCAAGTATAGATCATACATTCTGTTCCCTGCAGGTTATAGAAAAGAGCAGAAGCTCTGACCTATTTGTTCAGACTACAGTTCTACCTACCTAGAGGTTATGGAAAATGTGCTCTTTTAGTATTTATCCAGTAGGTTTCCTCAAGGAAAAAGGCCCTACTTATACTGTATGTCAAAGATAATAAAACAAAAACACTAACTGTTACATCTGCTCCTGCCACGCCCTCTACTGCTCATCCTGTGTCTCCTTGACCTGCCACCACTCCTCCAGTACTCTCTCCCTCTCCTTCTCTGTGTGTGTGTTTGATTGTGTGGGTGGAGATAGGTGTGCTGGAGTCGGAGCAGATCCCCACCAGCTGCAACCTGTTCCATAATCAAGACCTCTACAAATACTCAGTCCTGCCACTTCCACGCTGCCAGATCGTAATCTCTGCTCTGTATGTCTACGTTTCTAGCCGGTTGTTACTATTTAGATCCTGTTATCCTGTTGTGCCTGTTTTCCTTGCCTGACACGGTTTTCCTCTCTGCTACAGTTCTGCCCTCTCTGACTCTGGTCCCTGTCTCCAGTCCCACTTCTCGTCATCCTGCTACTCTGCCCTGAATTCCCCACTCTACTGCTCCCTTGGATTCCCCTCCTGACCTGCTTACCCTGTTCCAACCACTCTCGCTCCAGCCTCAGCCTCCGCACCTGGTTTCCTGCAACCCACTCGAGCTTCCCCTGGCCTGCACTCCATCTTCCCCCTGTGTTTCAATAAATACCTTGGTTACTTCATCCCAGTCTCCTCGTCTGAGTCTGCTCTTGGGTTTCCTTGTTCCACTCCGCATAACGATTAACTATAGTATTTATACTATAGTAGACTATAAATTTTACAGTATAATACAGTCATGTCCGCAAAAACCCAACAGTGAATACTATAGTATATAAATATAGTAATACTACAGTATTTATACCATAGTATGCAGTACTATAGTATTTTTTTATGTGGGCTAGTGTAGTAGTACTGCCTGTCCGATCCATAGATATACATATTCTGTGTGGTTACATGCCTCATTGGTCTGATCTAGGATGTGTAAACTAACTCACTAGGAGGTGGGTGCAGCAGGAGCTAAGATGTGGTTTTGCTGATCTGTGGGATATGTGGTAAACTTACTGTGTGGACGCCTGCAGAAGCAACTGAGATGTTGTTCCCTTCTGGTTCTTCAGCAGAGCTAGGCAGAACATCCTCTCCCATGAAGCACACACCAAATCCTCCTTCTCCTCCAGTCCTTCACTCACCTCTATCAGGGAACGGTGGACATGATCCCGCACCACAAACCGATCCATGCTAAGATCCAATAAAATGTTGTTATCAGGCACAACAACATCATAACAGTCAGTGTATTGTAACTTGAGACTGAAACGGAGACTACTATACTAGGACTGTATAGTAAGTGTAAGATGATATATCCCCACAGACCCTTTCCTAGTGGTCACCAGCAGTAGGTCATTGAAGAGGAAAAGGTAGATGTGACAGAGCTTCCGGTGACCAAAGATGTTCTCTTTCTCTGACAGCTGAGCTAGTTGCCCCTGTCTCACTAGCCAGCGAGAGGAAGATACCAGGGGCAGGGCCTTGAAGAGGGAAAACACGTGTGACTAGGACGTAAGGTTTGATTAAGAGTTCTGGTTAAATCTCATTCTCGGATCTCTACTGATTTATTATTTATCACCATTTAATGCTACTTAATTGAAAATCAAAATCTTATCTAGCATTTCTTTTCACCTTGCATTCAAACTCAGTTTTGTTGGCGATGTGAACGATTTCCTCCATCATCTTCATCCTCCCCACCTCCCTATTGGAGGCCTCAACTACCTGAGGGGTCAGAGGGCACGATGCGCTCAATGCCATTGGGTGGAAATTGTGTTGGTCCTGTGTGTCTAATATTATAAAGTATTGTAATTAGGGCTGTGGCGGTCACGAAATTTCGTCAGCCGGTGATTGTCAAGCAAATAAATGCCGGTCTCACGGTAATTGCCCTACCGTAAACACATTTAGCATCTCCTGGCTTCCACACACAGCCTTCGAGCCACTGATGCAGACCTTTGGAACATCTACATTTTAAAAAGTCTAATAAATCCATGTAATATAGTCTACACCATCACAATAAATCCATTATTTATTTTAGACAGGTCTAAAGAAACATGATATGAAGAAAATGTAGTCTATTTCAGAAGAACAGAATAGCATACTCTGAGTTGTCCTTATGTTAGGTCCTGATCTGGCTATGCCAAATGGCTGTGGGCTACACTAGTTCATTTAGCAGACAAGATGTGCTTAGAATTCTATGGTATTATTTAATATTATAGTAACAAGAAAACAATTGAACTAAGCTGAATAAAATAGAAGGGATATTTTCTCCAAACGATTTGAGGGAGTGTGAACATACGGCTATTCTGTGTTGAACAGTTAACAAAGAAATAGAAACTCATATATGCTTAATTTACAGTAATGAATGTAACTTTAGTTGTTCTACAAATGTTGGGCTAGATGTTTTGATGTTTAATACGCTGTAAGGCTGAATGATGAGACTCTAATGATGATTTGAAAAAAGTTGCATGAAATGCATGACCTCTGCTTTGTTTGTTTTTTGCGCAGGCTGTACACACTTCATCAGTCTCTCATTCACAATTTGACAAGCACTTGCTAATGCATCGAATTTTCCCGGGGACGTCCCCTTTGTGTGGCCGTAATGCACCATAAAAAGATCCATGTCTTTTGTGGTCAGTGGCGGTTGTGCCCTTGACCCAGAGTGTGGCATTATGCCCTTCATCCCTGAAGGTGCTCAGAAGAACCTCTCACTCACATGGCTCACGTGATCGGCTCTTTCTCACAGGCTACAAGTGAAGAAAGACATATCGGGGACGCACAACTGCGTGCGTCCTTATCCAATTCCTTGGTATATAATGAAGATATTGGAAGAACTGTCCACATTTACTTTTCATCAGCAAACAAGATGAGTAGGCTTAACGAACAGCAAAAGCATTACCACTATGTCAATATACTATTCCCCATAGTAGTTGATGGTGCTTATGTATGCCAGTTAGGCTCTACACCCCTTGTAAAGTGGAATAATGTGCTAAATTTTTAGAAGTTATTTGTCCACTTTAGTTGTGATACAAACCTTATCAAAACATATAGGCCTATGGGCTAGGCTACACATGGTGTGCGACTATGATTAGAAAAAGTCACACAAAAAAGGCATTGTTTCTTGCTTTACGCTGGGCATCATTTACAAGTGATAATATATAATTCACAAAAGATAGGCTATATTGTCACCCATCAAACTATTCTTGATTTAGTCTTGTCTTTAAATGTACTAAATAATATATGCGTGAAATTTGTTTGGATTTAGAATGGACCATTATCATGCACCTTTCTCAAAACAGGGGCATTGGAAAAAATACCTGTCATCTATGCACTTAAATTGTGAATGGAGGACGCTTTCCCGTGGTTCATTTTCATGCCAGCCAGGCAGGCTATCGTCCTGGAGTAAAGATAAGCAATGTGCTCAATATTAGGAAAGTTGAGAAATAAATATAGTAGGCATAGCCCATAGAATGTAGTAGGTCTAGCCCATAGAATGATGATGGGATCCTCCTCTTTTTAATAGAGGCCATCACACTGTTTTCTCGTGCAATTGCATAACCTCTAGAAATTTTGCGCAACATGAGCTCATCGGCTCTCCTAAAGTGTTTGATTCGATTTTCAAATACATTTGCATTGATGTCAGAGAGATTAGCGGGACAATAGAGTGTGCTGAGTACCAGGCAGTTAGCAAGTTTGGTAGGCTACTAATGACCATCGGCACCATCAGAGTTTGGAGAAGCCTAATTACCGTGACTAAAAAGTCACATGGAATTTGACTCCCTTCATGACTCGTGACCGCCGGTGTGGCGGTAATATGGTCACCGCAACAGCCCTAATTGCAATGTATTTATTTTTTATTTTATTAACTTTTATTTAACCAGGAAGGGCTCATTGAGATTTAAAATCTATTTTTCAAGAGGGTCCTGGCCTAGATAAGCAGCACCAAGTCATTACAAAAATTACAGAGAAACAACATGAAAAACTTCAAATAATCTAGTAAAAACCATAGAATTCACAAGAGTATAACAAAATCAAAAACAGCAAATTAAAAACATTGACAGGTCAGGGAATCAGTCTCAAGATCATTCATCAGTGATTTAAAAATACCAATTGGGACAAGTTCTTCCAGTTTAAAAGTATTTTGTAAGGCGTTCCAAGACGATGGCGCAGAGTACATAAAAGCCTATTTACCAATTTCAGTTCAGACATTTGGAACAGTTAGTAGGATAAAGTCCAGCTAACGAAGAGACTACCCACCACATTTCTGAACAGTAAAAATGCCCAAATAAAAAGGTAGTAAACCCAAAATGGGTTTGTAAATAAAAGTATACCAGTGACTGAGCATACGAGTGACTAGAGAAGGCCAGCCATCCCTGGTATGCAAAGTGCAGTGGTGCGTAAGTGTCACGGACCAAGGCCCAGCGTGCTCTGAGTTCCACATCTTTTATTTTGTGAAACTTACAAAAATAAAAACAAGTAACCAACAACGACCGTGCAGTACTGAGGTGCCGCATGCACTGACTCAAAACAAGATCCCACAAAAACCCAGTGGGGAAATGGCTGCCTATATATGATCCCCAATCAGAGACAACGATAAACAGCTGCCTCTGATTGGGAACCATACCATACCAGGCCAACATAAACATAAAACAACCTAGATAACCCACCCTAGTCACACCCTGACCTAACCAACATAGAGAATAAAAGGATCTCTATGGTCAGGGCGTGACAGTAAGGGTTTTGCAGTTTAAAATAAATCTCAAAGTGCCATGGTAAAGGGTGTCAATTGATCTCAAACACTGAGCGGAAGCATTCATATATAAAATATCCCCATAGTCTAGTAAAGGCATAAATGTAGCTGATACTAGCCTCCTTCTGGCTTCAAAAGAAAAACAGGTCTTATTCCTAAAATAAAATCCCAATTTCAGCCTAATTTTTTTTGTAAATTGTTCAAAATGCAATTTAAAAGAGAGGCCGTCATCAATTAAAATTCCAAGATATTTATATGAGGTTACAGTCTCAATCTCATTGCCCTGACAGGTAATAATAGGTGAAAAGTTGTATACCTTTATGAGTGCTCTCAGTGCTTTCTCTGTAGACACCTGCCTCTCTGACCCCTGCTCTGCACTCTTCTAAATGTTCTAGGACCAGGAATACCATCGATATGAATCTGCATTATCTTGCATAATGGCAGTACCGGGTCATATTTATTTAATAGGGTACAATGTAACATCTCCACACCGCTCACCTCTATGAGGATCTTGAGTCGTGTGATCCTCTGAAAGGGAAGGACTTCAGGGGCAGACGATAACAGCGTTGGTCATCTTGTAACTTCCTTAATATTTCCACGATCTGGGGGTTCTCCCTGCTACTCGGGGGACGCATTAGAGTTACAAAACAGGTATAAACAAAGTCTCTGTTGTAGCATAATACACTACAGTACCAATAATGCTCTGTCCTGTCTCACTACCTGTCACACCCTGATCTGTTTCACCTGTCTTTATGATTGTCTCCACCTCCATCCAGGTGTCGCCCATCTTCGCCATTATCCCCTGTGTATTTATACCTGTGTTCTCTGTTTGTCTGTTGCCAGTTAGTTTTGTTTGTTCCCCTGTTCCTGCCTGTTTCTCTGCTCCTGTTTTCTAGTCCTTCCTGGTTTTGATCGTTCCGCCTGCCCTGACCCTGAGCCTGCCGTTCTATACCTTACCCCACCTTACCGGATTATTGAATCCTATCTGCCCTGACCCTGAGCCTGCCGTTCTATACCTTACCCCACCTTACCGGATTATTGAATCCTATCTGCCCTGACCCTGAGCCTGCCTGCCGTTCTGTACCTTACCCCACCTTACCGGATTATTGAATCCTATCTGCCCTGACACTGAGACTGCCTTCCGTTCTGGACCCTTTGCACCCTCCCTGGATTATTGACCCCTGCCTGCCTTTGACCTGTCGTTTGCCTGCCCCTGTATTAGAAATAAACTGTTGTTTCTTCGACACTGTCTGCATCATACCTGAAACGTGATAGTACGAACTCGCCATTGTCTGACACAGCAGACTCGGACCAGCTCCACGACGCCCTCTCCTCCCAAGGAGCCACCATTGGATGGCACGAGGAGTTGCAGACCTTAGCCGGATGCCACGACCAAGCATTGAACACATTGCTGGAGCAATTCCGTGGGTTGTCTAGTATGCAGGCTACCACGATGGTAACCTCCCAGCCCCTCAGTTACCCGGCTGTTGCAGTACCGTCACCCCGCTTACCTCCCGCGGAGCGCTTTGATGGAGAGTCGGGCAGCTGTCGGCCGTTTCTCGCTCAGTGTTTACTCATCATCGAGCTGCAGCCCTCCTCTTTCCCCTCGGACCGCTCTAAGATAGCATATCTCATCACGCTGATGTTTGGGAGGGTTCTCGCCTGGGCTATGCTGTATGGGAACAACAGTCGGCCGTATGCTCCCGTCTGGAGGAGTTCGTGGCAGAGGTAAAGAAGGTTTTCGATGCTCCGTTGTCAAAAGAGGCTGCCCGGAAGTCACTCCAGCTTCGGAAAGGTTCCCACAACAGGCGACTTCAGTTCTGGACGTAGGCAGCTGAGAGTGCCTGGAACCCGGAAGCACTGTTTGACATGTTCCTGCACGGAGTTTCAGAGGAAGTAAAAGACGAGCTTGCTGCCCTGGAACTACCGACGGATCTCGATTCGCTCATCACCTTGACCATTCTGATCGATGGGCGACTACAGGAAGAAAGGAAGGAGAGGAGATTTGATTTCACTCACCCGTCCAAGGTTTCCACTTTCACTCACCCGTCCAAGGTTTCCACTTTCACTCACCCGTCCAAGGTTTCCACTTTCACTCACCCGTCCAAGGTTTCCACTTTCACTCACCCGTCCAAGGTTTCCACTTCACTCACCCGTCCAAGGTTTCCTCTTCACTCACCCGTCCAAGGTTTCCACTTCACTTCTGAGGTATCCCGGAAGTCCCCGACGGCTCTGTTGCCGAGAGAACCTGAGGATACCCAAATTCCTCCGAGAGTCTCCAAAGGCTGCCAATTCACCTCTTCCCGAACACTTTTTTTGGTTACTACATGATTCCATATGTGTTATTTCATAGTTTTGATGTCTTCACTATTATTCCACAACATAGAAAATAGTAAAAATAAGGAAAAACCCTTGAATGATTAGGTGATCTAAAACTTTTGACCGGTAGTGTACATTTAGGACTGCTGGGTTCATAGCTGCTGGGTTGATTCGTCTTTCTGCCTCCCCCACCGGTTCTTCTTTGTGTAGAAGAAGGACAACTACCGAGGTCTCGATGACATCACGGTGAAGAACCGCTACCTCTCATCTCCTCGGCCTTCGAGCCGCTCCACGGGGGGGGACGAGTGAAAGACTGCATTCAACATGGCCAGCGGCTGCTACGAGTACCTGGTCATGCCCTTTGACCTTACCAACATTCCTGCTGTGTTCCAGGCTCTGGTTAATGATGTTCTCAGCAACATGTTGAACCGGTTTGTCTTCGTCTACCTTGATGACATCCTCGTATTTTCTCGCTCCGCCCAAGAACACGTGCTCCACGTCCGGCTGGTTCTCCGATGCCTCCTGGAGAACCAGCTTTTTGTAAAAGCAGAAGTGCGAATTCCATCGCTCCACCATCCCCTTTCTGGGTTACATCATCGCTGCAGGGAGCGTACAGCTGGATCCCGAGAAGGTGAGAGCGGTGGTGGATTGGCCACAGCCTACATCAGTCTTTTCTCGCTCCGCCCAAGAACACGTGCTTCACGTCCGGCAGGTTCTCCAATGCCTCCTGGAGAACCAGCTGCAGCGGTTCCTGGGTTTCACCAACTTTTACTGCCGCTTTACCTGGGGCTACAGCACCCTGGTTTCTCGTTCCGGTTCTGGAAGGCGTTCTGCACCCTCATTGGGTCGTCAGCCAGCCTGTCCTCTTGGTTCCACCCCCAGTCCAACGGCCAGTCGAAGCGAGCCAACCAGGACCTTGAGACTACTCTGCGCTGCCTGGTCTCCTCACCACCTGGAGCCAGCAGCTTGTGTGGGTCGAATACACCCACAACACCCTTCCCTGCTCTGCCACGGGCCTATCACCATTCCCTGGGGTATCAGCCCCCGCTCTTCCCTGAGCAGAAAGAAGACATACCTTCTGCCCAGGTGTTTGTCCGCCGCTGTCGTCGTACCTGGAGGAGAGCCCGTTCGGCCCTCCTCAAGACCACCTCCAGGTATCGATGACAAGCGGATCGCCACCGGACCCCGGCTCCCCGGTATCATCTCGGGCAGAAGGTATGGCTGTCCACCCGGAATCTGTCCTTCCGGGTGGAATCCTGCAAACCCTGTGCCTGCCTGCCGTTCTGTACATTGCCCCCCTAACTGGATTATTGACCCCTGCCTGCCCTGACCTGTCATTTGCCTGCACCCGTATTAGAAATACACTTTTGTTTATTTTACACTGTCTGCCTCTGGATCATACTGGAAACGTGATACTACCAATACAACTGACACATGGAATGAGCACATCTGAGACCAGGGCTCTTTCTAAATTAAGTTTTTCATTGATTCCTTGCATCCTCTCTCCTCGCATTCTTCTCAAATCGCATTGGATGAGAACATCCCATGTCCCTCCCCTCTAGCCATCTCCTCCAATGTCTTTTGAGGAGGAGGTGAGGAAAGAGGATTTGAGTAAAGAGGAATTGGGAAAGAGCCGAAGCAATATTAACAAATATTCTTTGCATACCCCAGGTTGTGCATGGTCTGTTCCTGGAAAGGCATGTTACGGATGTAGTCCACATAGGCACCAAAGTGGCTGCTGGCGTGGCGATGGATGACATCACACAACATGTCACATAGCAGGTTAGACTCCATCTCCTCCCTCATTACGTCTAGAAAGCTGAGAATACAATATGTCACATAGCAGGTTAGACTCCAGCTCCTCCCTCATTATGTCTAGAAAGCTGAGAATACAATACGTCACATAGCAGGTTAGACTCCAGCTCCTCCCTCATTATATCTAGAAAGCTGAGAATACAATATGTCACATAGCAGGTTAGACTCCAGCTCCTCCCTCATTATGTCTAGAAAGCTGAGAATACAAAACGTCACATAGCAGGTTAAACTCCAGCTCCTCCTTCATCGCATCAAAAAATCTGACAACACAACGATCTTCTCAGATCAGTCCTCAAAGGCACAACAAGCTAATGCATTGGTCTTTGTACAGGTAAGACTAGTCATGAAGTCTTGCACCCTTAGATTGGCACCCAATGTGTAACAGGCAGGCTTACTTCTGGCTAATCTCCCTGATCTAGGCAATACTAGAGAAAAGGGACTTGTGGTCTCTGGGTGACAGGGCTCGACGCAGGGTAGATGACTTCATGAAATGGTTCACAGCGACACCCAGCCTCTCCAGGTAGGACTGCTCTGTCGTCACCACCTCATACATACTCTGGGACACGAGGGAGGGAGACAGAGAGAGAGAACGGGAGAGAGGGAGGGAGACAGAGATAAAAAGAGAAAGGGAGAGGCAAAGGGAGACAGAGAGAAAGAGAAAGGGAGAGAGGGAGGGAGACAGAGATAGAAAGAGAAAGGGAGAGGCGAAGGGAGACAGAGAGAAAGAGACAGAGAGAAAGAGAAAGGGAGAGAGAGATGGAAAGAGAAAGGGAGAGGAGGGAGGGAGACAGAAAGGGAGAGAGGGAGGGAGACAGATATAGAAAGAGAAAGAGAGAGGAGGGAGGGAGACAGAGAGAGAGAGAAAGAGTGAGAGATCCAATGCAGTTATCCATACAATGGTGTCCATCAATCACAACGAACAAGACACGTATTGGAAAGAAAAGGCTTAGATAAATGTCTTACAAACAGTATAGAAAACACACTGATGATACCGTATACCTCCTGTAGCAACAGCTCTTGCTTGTTGAGGTACGACAGTATTCCACTCTCTTGCACCAGTCTGCGTTCCTGCCACAAGGCTTCTAATAATCCGTTTTTCTCTCTGCGGTTTGCTTTCAGCTTGTCTGTCACAGTAGTGTTCAGCCTCTCCTGCTTGCCTCTTGGAAGCTGTGTATAATCCGCTACTGAGCCCTCAGTGTCAATGACAACCATGGATCCAATGTTTCTGTTCTCAGTGTTCATGTGGACCATTCTCTGAACAATACTGTTTAATTTTAAAGTTGGGAGGGGCTTGTTTGGGGGAGGAAGTCTTTGGACGGGGTTGGTACGTAAGCATAAGGGCGCCTCCATATGTCCTGCTACCAGACCTGTCATGGAAACAAGAAAGCTGTCATGATACTGTATCCGTCAAAGTATTAGAGATGCCAATGTACTGTCTTCACTAGTAAGTTTTGAGTTTCATGCGCCGTCTGTAATGAAGACATTGGAAGTCTTACCAGAACTCTCACAATAAACACACAGTAGTTTCATAACTGAAGGGTCCGACCTGAGTCTCTGCTGTGTGGGTTAAGTTTTTGTTCCTACCTGAGTCTCTGCTGTGTGGGTTAAGTGTTGGTCCTACCTGAGACTCTGCTGTGTGGGTTAAGTGTTGGTCCTACCTGAGACTCTGCTGTGTGGGTTAAGTGTTTGGTTCTACCTGAGTCTCTGCTGTGTGGGTTAAGTGTTTGGTCCTACCTGAGTCTCTGCTGTGTGGGTTAAGTGTTGGTCCTACCTGAGTCTCTGCTGTGTGGGTTAAGTGTTGGTCCGACTCTGAGACGAGGCTTTGGAACAGGTGTGAATCTGATGGAAGCCCATTGTTCCTCTGCAGGTGTTGGTCCGACTCTGAGACGAGGCTTTGGAACAGGTGTAAACCTGATGGAAGCCCCTTGTTCCTCCGCTGGTGTCGGTGAAGATGCAGATTGGATCCTGGAAGAGCCAGAGATCATAACTTCAGATGAAATAGAGTCCCCCGGGCTATTGATGAGGGGTGGTAGGGACTTGTTCCTGGTCAGTTGTCCCTTCTCCTGACCATGGTCCCCTCCTTCACCTGTACAGGTGTTCCTGTTCAGGACAGTCACAGTGTCTGTGGCGCCGTGCCATCGTTCCCTTCTGGGCCGGGGTTTGGGTGGAACCCGGCAGGGAAACGGGCCTTTAGGAAGTCGAGTGGTTGGTAGGAGCCCTGATTGGTTCTCAGTACCCATGCAGACCTTTTTGGATCTCCAAAAAGAACCTACAGGAATGTGAAGAAACAATGTGTATGAGGTGACAGGCACAGTGTATGACGTGACTGGCTCAGTGTGTGTATGAAACACAGCACATGATGGTGTATGTCATGTCTGCTAGGGTTGGTCAAAGCCATTTCAATTCCGTCAATTCAGGAAGTAAACTGAAATTCCATGGAATTGATGGAGTTGACCCAAACTTTGTCTAGAGAGGATTTGTGATGGCAGAGAAAACTGGGACAAAGGGAAAGTTGAAGCAGTGCAATAGGTGTTGCTGTCATGCTATGTTACTGCCTTGCTATGTTGTTGTCTTTAGGTCTCTCTTTATGTAGAGTTGTGTTGTCTCTCTTGTCGTGATGTGTGTTTTGTCCTATATTTTTATTAAATGTATTTTTATTTTTTAGGAGGTATTTTGCCTTTTGGTAGACCATCATTCTAAATAAGAATTTGTTCTTTAACTGACTTGCCTAGTTAAATAAAGTTTAAATATATATATATTTTTTTTGAATAACAAATTTTAAAGTAGACAGAAAGTCCCTTCCCCCGCTAAGTTCCACAGAGGAAACCTGCAGGTGGCCCGTACAGTCAACACAGCTTTACAACCAGGAACTGTAACAGACAGCCGATCTCACCCTGCCCCTGCTTGTTGGCAACTGTTCTAATGACAGTCATAGGGTGCGTTCCAAATCACACCCTATTCCCTATGTAGTGCATAGAGCTCTGGTGAAAAGTAGTCCACTAACTAGGGAATAGGGTGCCATTTGGGATGTAAACAGAGACATTACATATTTCGGTAAACATTTTATGGTAGCCTGGAGCTTCCAACCAAACCCCCTCAATTAAAAGCTAATAACAGAGGAATTTAACTGTGAAATGGCCTGGTGTGGCTGGGTGTGAACAGCTGGGTTAGTTCCCTCAGAATGAGCTAATGGAGTTTTGCATCTGCGGAAACAATTAGCCGGGCACTTTTGTGAATAGGTCTTTGTGTAGAGGAGCCATATGTATGAAGCGTCTCAGAGGAAGAGGGCTGATTTAGGATCAGTTTTAATTTTAGATCACAGATTCATTGACGGTAGGGGCCTGATCCTAGATCCCCACTCCTACTCTGAGATGCTAGATACACACTGCCCCATAGAAAACTCCTCATTCCTCTCCCTTTTTGTGTAAATATTTATTTATTTTATTTATTTATTTTTACTCCTTTTTCTCCCCGATTTCGTGGTATCCAATTGGTAGTTACAGTCTTGTCCCATCGCTGCAACTCCCGTACGGATTCGGGAGAGGTGAAGGTCGAGAGCCGTGCTTACTCCAAAACACAACCCAGCCAAGCCGCACTGCTTCTAGACACAATGCCCGCTTAACCTGTTGAGGCTGGGGGCGCTGTTGTCACTATTTATGGTAATCTTGTAATTTTTGAAACGGCTTCCTACAAAACTCTTGATCGTACAATATGCATATTATTATTATTATTGGATAGAAAACAGTCTATAGTTTCTATAGGAGTTGAAATTTTGTCTCTAAGTGGAACAGAACCCATTCTACAGCAATTTCCCTGACATGGAGTCAGATTTCAGAAATTTTGGCCCCTGATCTGGAGTCAGTTAAAAGGCCACTGTTATTGCTATGAGTATACGGACACTGCTTACGTCTTCCCCTGGATGCCTTTACGTGATGACGATTTGAATGGGGTCGATTGCGCTTTCACAGGCACTATAAATTAAAAAACCCTGTAGCTAGTAAGTCTTTTGGAGCTGCGTTATGCGCGTGGAGGACACCGACCCGCACCTGTTCCAAGCATTAGTGCTGGGAGTAATCTTTCTCCGGTCATGTTAAGACTCGTTATAGGAGTTAAAAACATCATAAGGTAGTTAATTTAAAGCGTTTTATAGCAATTTATATCCGTTTAGTGCGATTTTGGGACATTTATTTCTGAAACGCTGTGAATCGCCGGGCACGCTTCCAGTTCATGCTGAACGCAGTTGGCATTTCCACATGGCAAGAGGACAGCTTTCCACCAAAAGACGATTAGACCCAAGAAAGGATCCTTTGCCCAAGATACTGATGGAAGAACAGCTCAAAGTAGGAAATTTTTATTATGATAAATCGTGTTTCTGTCGAAAAATGTTAGTGGCTTAGGACGCCATGTTTTTTGACGTAGCTTCGCTTGGCGCAAACTGTATTGAAAAGTAAGGATAATTAAAAAAATGTAATTCCGCGATTGTATTAAGAATTAAATTGTCTATCAATCGATGTCCACCCTATATTTTTTAGTCACGTTTATGAGTATTTATGTATAAGAGTAGATCACTGTCTAATATGGCGCACGGACATTTTCTCACCAGCTGGGCTACTTTCCCCATTGTCTAACCATGATTTTGGTGGCTAAATATGCACATTTTCGAACAAACTGTATATGCATGTTGTAATGTGATGTTACAGGGGTGTCATCTGAAGAATTCTGAGAAGGTTAGTGAAAAAAATAATATATTTTGGCGATGTTGACGTTATCGCTCACTTTGGCTAGAATCAATGCTGGGGTAATGTTTGCACCTGTGCTATGCTAATATAACGATTTATTGTGTTTTCGCTGTAAGACACTTAGAAAATCTGAAATATTGTCTGTATTCACAGGATCTGTGTCTTTCGATTAGTGTATGCTGTGTATTTTTACGAAATGTTTGATGATTAGTAAGTAGGTAAACACGTTGCTCTATGTAGTTATTCTAGTCCATTTGTGACGGTGGGTGCAATTGTAACCTATGCCATCTACCTGAAATATGCACATTTTTCTAACAAAACCTATCCCATACCATAAATATGTTATCAGACTGTCATCTGATGAGTTTTTTTCTTGGTTAGGGGCTATAAATATCTTAGTTTAGCCGAATTGGTGATAGCTACTGGTGTTGGTGGACAAATAAAAGATGGTGGATTATGCTAATGTGTTTTTAGGTAATAGATGTACATCTTTACATATTGTGTCTTCCCTGTAAAACATTTTAAAAATCGGACATGTTGGCTGGATTCACAAGATCTGTGTCTTTCATTAGCTGTATTGGACTTTAATGTGTGAAAGTTAAATATTAAAAAAATATTTTTTTTTTGAATTTCGCGGCTCTGCCTTTTCAGTGGGGGTGGGGGTGGAGTGCCGCTAGCGGCACCCTCAGCCTAGACAGGTTAACCCAGAAGCCAGCCGCACCAATGTGTTGAAGGAAACACTGTACACCACCGTGTCAGCGTGCATTGTGCCCGGCCCGCCACAGGAGTCGCTAGTGCACAACGAGACAAGAACATCCCTGCCGGCCAAAACATCCCCTAACCCGGACGACGCTGGGCCAATTGGACGCCACCCCATGGGTCTCCCGGTCTGGACTCGAACCAGGATCTCTAGCACTGAGCCACTCGGGAGCCCCTCTATTCCTATCACTTTTAAAACAAGTGTTTTGATACATGTAGGAACGGTAAGTGCATTGAGCTGAAGGCAAACAAATACTGTAGCTGGATTTGACAGAGATATCGCACGTACAGTACCAGTCAACAGTCTGGACACAGCTACTCATTCAAGGGTTTTTCTTTACTTTTACTATTTTCTACTTTGTAGAATAATAGTGCAGACATTAAAACTATGAAAAAACACATATGGATTCATGTAGTAACCCCAAAAAAGTGCTGAACAAAAAGATTTTAGATTCTTCAAAGTAACCACCCTTTGCCTTGATGACAGCACTTGGCATTCTCTCAACCAGCTTCACCTGGAATGCTTTTCCAATAGTCTTGAAGGAGTTCCCACATATGCTGAGCACTTGTTGGCTGCTTTTCCTTCACTCTGTGGTCCAACTAATCCCAAACCATCTCAATTGGGTTGAGGTCGGGTGATTGTGTATATATAAAATAACTTTTCTATTTCCATACATTTTTTCACCTGGTACTGGGGGAGCTTTAGGCAAGTCTTGTGTAGAAAATAGTAAAAATATAGAAAAACCCTGGAATGAGTAGGTGTGTCCAACCGTTTGACTGGTTACTGTAAGTCATTGGCTTCATTCCCATTTACGGAGCTCAAAGACTGTTAAATAACAAAACAGATGTTATATGCTGGACTCATGACGAACGCTAAAATAAGTCCCTTCTCTATGGCCAAACAGACATTTTTTTTTGGTCTAAATTAGATTTTATGTTCAAGACATAACAGAGAAGGACAATAGATCTTCGATTACGAATGGATTTGCAAGCCCAATCTCCAGACAGCACTTTCACATTAGCATTTATGTGGTCTGAAAAAATACATTGCACAGTACGATAGAAATCACGTGGATCAAAACAAAACTGGTTGTAATTTCAACACCCCCCCCCCCCCAAAAAAAAAATCCATATGATGATGTGGTATCAATGTGGAAAAGTCATCAACGTAAAGTCATTAACGTAAAGTCATCAAAGTAAGGCCATTTAGGTTTTTTTTTCACCCAACTTTGAGCTTTTAACCTTGATTTCACGTTGAATTAAACATTAGTTTACAACTCAATCTAATGTAAATCTAAACTAGACCTCTGTTCCCATTGGGATGTGTCTGTACTTAGTGTCTGTACTTAGTGTCTGTACTTAGTGTCTGAACTGAGTGTCTGAACTGGGTGTCTGTACTTGGTGTCTGTACTTGGTGTCTGTACTTGGTGTCTGTACTTGGTGTCTGTACTTGGGACGGGAGTCATACCATACAATACTGATATCAGATTGTGAATGAAAGCAAAAGTTCAGTGGCTTTGTCAGTATCTAAAAACACTGCTACAAAATTAGACAATTACTGTGCCAAGAACCAGTCCAATGACTACTGTATTAGCATAGTAATACACAAAGCCCTGTTTCACCCTACCACATAGACAGGATATTAGCATAGTAATACACAAAGCCCTGTTTCACCCTACCACATAGACAGGATATTAGCATAGTAATACACAAAGCCCTGTTTACCCTACCACATAGACAGGATATTAGCATAGTAATTCACAAAGCCCTGTTTCACCCTACCATATAGACAGGATATTAGCATAGTAATACACAAAGCCCTGTTTACCCTACCACATAGACAGGATATTAGCATAGTAATACACAAAGCCCTGTTTCACCCTACCACATAGACAGGATATTAGCACAGTAATACACAAAGCCCTGTTTCACCCTACCACATAGACAGGATATTAGCATAGTAATACACAAAGCCCCGTTTCACCCTACCATATAGACAGGATATAGCATAGTAATACACAAAGCCCCGTTTCACCCTACCACATAGACAGGATATTAGCATAGTAATACACAAAGCCCTGTTTCACCCTACCACATAGACAGGATAATAATAGTAAGTCCATTGACCCAGTGGGTGCATCTCTTTATACCCTCACTAAGGAAGTAGTAGAGGAGATAAGATAGGCAGGGAAAGTGAACGTTTTCATGTGTTTCCTTGGATCTAAACATTTGACTAGAAATAACAGCAGCCTCTTTGGAAATAAAAAAGTGGATCGTTTGATATGAACTTCAGCAACAACAAAACAACAAAACAACAAAACAACTTTACTGCTGAGTTCTCAACTGTAACTACTGTTGATTAAACACAGCCATAGTAGCTATAGAATTAAAGATATAGCTTTATTTATTGTACACCCTATTGTACCTGAATTCATATCTGTCACGACTTCCACCGAAGGTGGCTCATCTCCCTGTTCGGGCGGCGCTCGGGGGTCGGCGTCTCAGGTCTATCCATCACCCATCCCTTTTTCCTTTTCTGGCTGTTTTGTCTTTGCTTCTTTTTCACACCTGGTTTCATTTGCCTTAATTTCTGTGTGTATAATTGTAACCTGTTGCCTGCCTAAGTTTGTGCGGGATTAGTCTTTCGTTGTGATGTGCTCGGTCGGATTTACCGTTATTTTGTTTTCACGGTTACGGTAAGTGTATGAATGTCGGAAACTGTGTTTGTTCCTCCGTGCGTTTGCACGGGTTCTCTGTTACGAGGGCGTCGTCCTTTTCGTTTGTGCCATTCCAGTGTTGATGGACTGTCTTAATAAAACACGCTTCTCAGACATCCCTGCTCTCCAGCGCCTGACTCCTACACCTATCACCTAGACGCACCTGGTCACAATATCATATCTGCAGCTATCAATCAATCCTGATTCTTGACTGAGGACTCTGGGGCAAAAGTCGTCTGGTACGAGGCTCGGTACTCCTCAGTATTACAAACAGCAGCCGCACGGTTCCCAAACTCACCTCAGTTCTGACGGTCCTAAATCCGCAGTATTCTTCGTAGCAGTATGTCTCATAGTATGTTGCTATCTCTTTCCCTGAGTACAGCACAATGAAACGTCAGTCTAGTCTATCAGACAAAACACAGTGCATCAAGCACAGGCCCGTATAGTCTCTCTCTTTGTGAACCTGATTCAGCCACTGTCTGCACACTAGCAGGTACTTAAGGGGGGGGGGGGGGGGGGTTTAACTGTAAAAGTTATGGGAATGTGGAGGGAGACTGGTCTCTACCTGTCGAGCTGGCTCACATCCAGACATCCAAGCTACAGAGGCATAATCTCTCCAGACATCCGCATTTTAAAAATGCTCTGGCTTAACAGCATGCTCTGGCTTAAAGGCGTGAGAGGACACACAGGGCAGGAAATCACCCAGGAGAGGCCTTGTCTCCACATAGAGCCTAAAATCAAATCAAATGTTATTGATCACATACACATGGTTAGCAGATGTAAATGCGAGTGTAGCGAAATGCCTGTGCTTCTAGTTCCGACCATGCAGTAATATCTAACAAGTAATCTAACAATTTCACAACAACTACCTAATACACACAAATCTGGGATGGAATGAGAATATATACATATAAATATATGGATGAGCGATGACTGAGTGGCATAGGCAAGATGCAATAGACGGTATAAAATACAGTATATAAATATGAGATGAGTAATGGGGTGGCAGGTGGTTAGAGTGTTGGACTAGTAACCGAAAGGTTGCAAAATCGAATCCCTGAGCTGACAAGGTAAAAATCTGTTTTTCTGCCCCTGAACAAGGCAGTTAACCCACTGTTCCTGGGCCGTCATTGAAAATAAGAATTTGTTCTTAACTGACTTGCCTAGTTAAATGAAGGTTAATAATTGTAAGATATGTAAACATTTTTAAAGTGACTCGTGATCCATTTATTACAGTGGCCAATGATTTCAAGTCTGTATGTTGGCAACAGCCTCTGTGTGTAAGTGACGGCTGTTTAACAGTCTGATGGCCTCGAGATAGAAGCTGTTTTTCAGTCTCTCGGTCCCAGCTTTGATGCACCTGTACTGACCTCGCCTTCTGGATGATAGCGGGGTGAACAGGCAGTGGCTCGGGTGGTTAATGTTCTTGATGAAACTTTTTGGCCTTTCTGTGACATCGTATGCTGCAGGTGTCCTGGAGGGCAGGGTAGTTGGCCCCCGGTGATGCGTTGTGCCGAATGCACCACCCTCTGGAGAGCCCTGCGGTTGTGGGCGGTGCAGTTGCCGTACCAGTCAGCCCGACATGATGCTTTCAATTGTGCATCTGTAAAAGTTTGTGAGGGTTGTGGGTGGACCATTTCAGATTGTCAGTGATGTGTACGCAGAGGAACTTGAAACTCTCCACCTTCTCCACTGCGGTCCCGTCAATATGGATAGGGGGGAGGTGCTCCATCTACTGTTTCCTGAAGTCCACGATCATCTCCTTTGTTTTGTTGACGTTAAGTGAGAGGTTGTTTTCCTGACACCACACTCCGAGTGCCCTCACCTCCTCCCTGTAGACTGTCTCATCGTTGTTGGTGATCAAGCCTACTACTGTTGTGTCGTCTGCAAACTTGATGATTGAGTTGGAGGCTTGCGTGGCCACGCAGTCATGGGTGAACAGGGAGTACGGGAGAGGGCTGAACACACACCCAAGTGGGGCTCCAGTGCTGAGGATCAGCGAAGTGGAGATGTTGTTTCCTACCTTCACCACCCTGGGGGGGCGGCCCGTCAAGTCCAGGACGCAATTGCACAGGGCGGGGTTTACCTCTGACCTGACCTGGAGATCTCTGGGCCCATATTCATAAAACATTTCAGAATAGAGTGCTGGTATCAAGGCTCAGGCTAAGACCAAGATGCAGACACAGGAGGCGGATAGTACGAGTCTCAGAGTTTATTATAGTATAAGGGGCAGGCAAAAGGTACGTCAAAGCAGGTAAAGAGTCGTAATCCAAATCAGAGTCTGGCAGGTACAAGACGGCAGGCAGGATCAGGGTCCGGACAGGCAGAAAGGTCAGAACTGGGAAGACTAGGAAAACCAAAAATTAGAGTGCAGGAAACAACAGGAACATGCTGGTAGATCTTGACGGGACAAGACGAACTGGCACAGACAAACAGAAGACGCAGGTATATGTAAATACACAGGGGATAATAGGGGGAGATGGGAGACACCTGGAGGAGGGGGGGAGACAAGCACAGAAACAGGTAAAACAGATCAGTGTGTGACAGGTGGTCTAGGATCAGTTTTGCCTTTTCGATCATAATGAATAAGACAGGGTGGACTCGATACTAGATCCGCACCATGGCCCTTCCTATTTTTTTTTTTACAGGGAAACTGAGCTGCAAGAAAACACCAGTTGAACTGGTGCTGTTTTGACCTTTGACCTGTTTCGATCTCTATTGAAGCCTGCAAAAAAACTTGATCTTGTTTTGATGAGGTTCAGGGTGGTAAAGTAACATATCCTCCTATATCAATCAATCAAGTTTATTTTATATAGCCCTTCGTACATCAGCTAATATCTCGAAGTGCTGTACAGAAACCCAGCCTAAAACCCCAAACAGCTAGTAATGCAGGTGTAGAAGCACCATTATATGATGTCGACATGTCGACGATATTTTTCATTTTGGGTGCTGGTCATATTTTCTAAGCCAGGTGCTGGTACCCAAGCAGTCAAACATTTTAGGCGATGCCTGGCACTCGGTAACTGTGTGTACCACGCTGGCCCAATTCAAGCACTGCATGTCTATGACCAGGGCCGGATCACTACATCTGGGGCCCCGGGGCACCTACCTACAGGGGGCCTGTCATGCCAAATAATGTCCCCCTGCCAAAAAGTGCCCCCCTCCCGCGTCACAATGGGATTTTAAAAAACTATTATGTTGCTATGTTACTGTTGCTATATCAACGGTGTGATAACCTAATACGTCGAATTATGGAGATTATTATGATGTTATTTTCATCCCCGCTAAGCAAACAAAGCTGATTTCCGCGACACTCTTGATGTTTAAACAAGTTTTGATAAGCTAATAAGATGGAAATATTACTTCAAACTACTTTTGGGTACCTTGTTAACATTTCGACATGAAATCCATGTCTTAAACGTTGCTACGTTTTGGAAAATAGCAAAGAAAAGTGGTAATCTGCTTGACACATTAAAGTTACTTACCTTACAGATCACGAAGTCAGCATCCCGACTCTGGGATGCTGGCCTTCTAGGCAGAGCTCCTCTGTCCAGTGTCTGTGTTCTTTAGCCCATCTTAATCTTTTATTTTATTTTATTGGCCTGTCTGAGATATGGCTTTTTCTTTGCATTGTTGACCATCAGTTAACATCTGCAGGTCTCCCGTCCGCACGGCAGGCGATAGGGCGAGTACTCGGTGGAGGTCTGGATGCTGCTGTTGTGTTCAAAGAGAATTACCTTCAGGTTGTCCTTCCACTGTTCCTGCTACCAGTCAAGGGACTTGCCCATGGCAGTCTTGAGAGTCTGATTGGTCAGTTCATCCAAACCTGGAGGAGTGGGTAGGAAAGCGATTGTAACGGCAGTCCTCCTCCTCTTCATCTGAAGAGGAGGAGTATTGAGGGAACCAAGGCGCAGCGTAGTGAAATGACATATTTTATTAACGAAAACACGAACTTGACTAAACTAACAAAAACAACAAACGGTGTAGACAGACCTAAACGACGAACTCACATAAAACAAGAAGAACGCACGAATAGGAAACATAGACTACACAAACCGAACAAACCGTAAACAGTCCCGCGTGGTGTACAGACACAGACACGGAAGACAATCACCCACAACGAACACTGTGACAACGCCTACCTAAATATGACTCTTAATTAGAGGAACGCCAAACACCTGCCTCTAATTAAGAGCCATACCAGGCAACCCAAAACCAACACAGAAACAGAAAACATAGAATGCCCACCCAACCTCACGTCCTGACCAACTAACACACATAACAAACTAACAGAAATAGGTCAGGAACGTGACAGCGATATCTATTGACAGTGTAAGATATTGAAATATGTCTGATTATGGACCATGGAAAACCAAAAACTAATTGTAAAAAAAACTAAAACAAACCATTGGTGACAGAATATAACTTATAACATCCGTACCTTGTTCCAGAGTTCACGACTTCGGTGACTCAAGATGACCTCAGGAGAACCGTGGGTTTTGAAAATGTCCATCATCGCCTTGAAGGCATCCTCGCTGTCATGTCCTGACCATAGTTCTTATGTGTTTTACTTGTTTTAGTGTTGGTCAGGACGTGAGCTGGGTGGGCATTCTATGTTGTGTGTCTAGTTTGTCTGTTTCTGTGTTCGGCCTAATATGGTTCTCAATCAGAGGCAGCCGTCAATCGTTGTCTTTGATTGGGAATCATATATAGGTGGCTTGTTTTGTGTTTGGGATTTTGTGGGTGGTTGTTTCCTGTCTCTGTGTTTTCTCTGCACCAGATAGGGCTGTATCGGTTTGCCACATTTGTTAATTTGTTCGTTGTAGTGTTCACTGTTTTCGTTTATTAAAGTCATGTTGAACACGGAATACGCTGCGTCTTGGTCCGATCCCTGTTACACCTCCTCTTCTTCAGACGAAGAGGATGAAGGCTGCCGTTACACACACCAGTCTCGTCCTTGATGGATATCATAAAAAAACGAATATAAATGTTTGGTTCCTAGCACCCTTTTTTAATGGGTAACAGAAGGGAATTGAGAGTTAAGCACGTTCTCTTCCTGTACTGACCTTAATGAGTATAGCCTCCACCCGCTTGGTAAAGTGATATGTCACCGTCAGACACCAGCTGTTGCCATTCCTGGATTTAGTGAAGGGTCCGATGAGGTCCACTCCTAACATTTAAAGTGTTACAGAGAAGTTGACTTAATTCTTACCAGTAGCTGTGTCATACCGTATGCAGATGTTCATATGTGTAAGGATACTGACACACACATTATATAATATTGAACTCTGTTGTGGTCAAATTAAAGCAGCCATTACAAAACAACTTAGCAGAGTAAAATGTGAATTTTGCCACTTACCGATCATGTGCCTCGGTGAAACAACTGATAGGCTGACTGAACATGTGCCACGGTGAAACAACTGATGGGCTGACTGATCATGTGCCTCGGTGAAACAACTGATGGGCTGACTGATCATGTGCCTCGGTGAAACAACTGATAGGCTGACTGATCATGTGCCACGGTGAAACAACTGATGGGCTGACAGATCATGTGCCTCGGTGAAACAACTAATGGGTTGACCGATTGACCGATGGCCACAGTCTTCACCCTCTCAAACTTCTGGCAGGATAGACAGGGTACTGACCTTAAAGCACAACGTGGCACATTGAAACATTGTGTGCTCTCTGATATGACAGTCAATTTCAGATAAAATAGAATGTGATCGATAAACAAAAGGTTATTTTACTTGCCCAGCTGTCCACATCCTTGACAATCCCACTCCAGAAGAAGCATAGGTTTATTTTGCCAAGGATACGCTTCACTCTGAAATGGCCAGCATGCATCCCCGTCAGCACGGCCTCCTCCTCTGTAGTGAAAATCACCCTCCTCTGTGGCTGGCCATCCTTTCCCTATGATTACCTAACAAGTTGGAAGAGAAGAGTTGTTGAAACACTCAAGTCTAAGTAAATGTGCACTGCTGTTTTTCTTACTTTCTTCCTCTCTCCCTCCTCTCTCTGTCCCTTCTCTCTCCCCCCTCTCTCTCCCTCCTCTCTCTCCCCACCTCTCTCTCCCCACCTCTCTCTGTTCCCTCTCTCCCCCCCTCTCTCTGTCCCCTCTCTCTCCTCTCTCGCTCTCCCCCTCTCTCTGTCCCCTCTCTGTCCCCCCCTCTGTCTGTCTGTCTGTCTGTCTGTCTGTCTGTCTGTCTGTCTGTCTGTCTGTCTGTCTATCTGTCTAATAAAGACACCTAGTTAAGATCAGTTGGAATGACCATAATGGCTTACACCTATCCATTTGATTGGTCAGGGTTAACTTATAGCTAGATAGCTCATTATAACAGACATATAACTACATGTATAGCTAGCAACACGTAGATGACCAACTAACTAGACGGACAATGGTTGTTGAAAAATAGTTGTATATACAGTACCAGTCAAAGATTTGGACACACCTACTCACTCAAGGGTTTTTCTTTATTTTTACTATTTTCTACATTGTAGAATAATAGTGAAGACATCAGAACTATGAAATTGTCACGTTCCTGACCTGTTTTCTGTTATTTTTGTATGTGTTTAGTTGGTCAGGACGTGAGTTGGGGTGGGCATTCTATGTTTTGTGTATCTATGTTAAGTGTCAGTGTTAATTGACCTTGTATGGCTCTCAATCAGAGGCAGGTGGTTTACGTTTTCCTCTGATTGAGAACCATATATAGGTAGGTTGTTTCACATTGTTTGTTGTGGGTGGTTGTCTTCCGTGTCTGTGTATGTGCACCACACGGGACTGTTTCGTTTTGTCGTTCGTGTATGTAGTCTGTTCCTGTTCGTGCGTTCTTCGTCATTTTGTAAGTGCTCATAGTTCAGGTCTGTCTACGTTCGTTTGTTATTTTGTAGTTTGTTGAAGTGTTTTCGGTTTTCGTCTTTACTTTAATAAACATTCATTATGTCAAACTATCACGCTGCGCTTTGGTCCAATCCCTACTCCTCCTCTTCGTCTGAAGAGGAGGAGGACGACCGTTACAGAAATAACACATATGGAATCATGTAGTAACCAAAAAAGTGTAAAAAAAAATCTAAATATATTTGAGATTTGAGATTCTTCAAAGTTGCAACCTTTTGCATTGATGACAGCTTTGCACACTTGGCATTCTCTCAACCAGCTTCACCTGGAATGCTTTTCCAACAGTCTTGAAGGAGTTCCCACATATGCTGAACACTTGTTGGCTGCTTTTCCTTCACTCTGTGGTCCAACTAATCCCAAACCATCTCAATTGGATTGAGGTCGGGTGATTGTGGCGGTCAGGTCATCTGATGCAGCACCATCACTCTCCTTCTTGGTCAAATAGCCCTGTCCTGATAGTCCCACTAAGAGCAAACCAGATGGGATGGTTACTCTGCGTCTTACAAAGACACGGCGGTTGGAACCAAAAATCTCAAATTTGGACTCATCCAACCAAAGGACAGATTTCCACCGGTCTAATGTTCATTGCTCGTGTTTTTTTGGCCCAAGTAAGTCTCTTCTTCCGTGACCTCCAGGTTGCCCCCAACTGAAGTGTTTATATGCTATCAGGGGGGCCCTGACCTCCAGGGTGCCCCCAACTGAAGTGTTTATATGCTATCAGGGGGGCCCTGACCTCCAGGGTGCCCCCAACTGAAGTGTTTATATGCTATCAGGGGGGGCCTGACCTCCAGGTTGCCCCCAACTGAAGTGTTTATATGCTATCAGGGGGGCCCTGACCTCCAGGGTGCCCCCAACTACGACCAACTCTATCAGACTTGATGATGAGACATAGGTGATTGACTGGAATTAATGATTTGGAAATGTTAGATATGATAAAGGCAGGGCCGGTCCTGACCGTTTTGCCTCCCTAGGCAAGACAAAAAATTGCAGAGTTGCCTGAAATTGAATTTTAGGAATGCCCATCTATGTGGTAGGCCTGCCGTTTTGTAAGACACCAAAACAAAAAAAAAAGATGTCCAAAAGAGATTGGCGTCGGTCCCTGTTTACTGGTCTAGCATGTCGGGCCCGCAATGGAATTTTATGAATGTCCATCCATGTGGTAGGTCCACTGTTTGTAAAACAGGCCGATGCATTGGCTTTATTCCTGTGAACAATCAATTTGGCTATTTAACTTTATCTTCTGTGCTCTTTTCTGCCCCCAGTGCCCTGTTGATTAAAATATAAACCAAAATAACTATTGGTATCTTAAAGTCTATCAGGAGCAAATAGTGGTCAGTGGTCACCTGTGATGTGATCCAACTACTCTCTCTGAGTGATTTTCTAAACCTTGGCTGGATTAGGGTCTTGAGGTCAGTTGTCAACATGGACGCCTGACTGTCTGAAAGTAGAGATGTAAAAGCTTGGCAGCAGGGGTCTGGACTTTTTTTAATGCCATTGTTTGAAGCACTGTCACTATGATTTATTTTAAAATTAATTTGTCTCAGCAGCATACATATTTAATGCAAAGAGGGTAGAAATGGCTTATTTGATCGATATTACTTACCAAGCCAAGCAGACAGACCCGGCGCCAGGATAATGTGACTAAAGGGAGCAGTTGAAATCATTGAGGTGGCACAATTTTGAGGGGTTCTACATTGCAATTATATTATATTCTGCTTATATAATGCTATACCACAATAAATCAGCACAATGGAAGGCACCCTAAACACTAAAGCAAGGCCGTTTCGGTAATGAATTGTCACGAACGTTGTCGTAAGAATCGGACCAAAATGCAGCGTGGTTTGGGTTCCTCATCTTTATTACGTGAACCGGCAAAAAAAACAATGAAGAACAAAACGAACGTGAAGCTATGCAGTGCTCAAGGCAACTGTACACAAACAAGATCCCACAACAAACAGGTGGGAAAAGGCTGCCTAAATATGATCCCCAATCAGAGACAACGATAGACAACTGCCTCTGATTGGGAACCATACCAAGCCAACCTAGAAATAAAGAAACTAGAATGCCCACCCTAGTCACACCCCGACCTAACCAAAATAGAGAATAAAGGATCTCTAAGGTCAGGGCGTGACAGTACCCCCCCCCCCCCCCCCCCCCCCCCCCAAAGTTGCGGACCCCGGACGCAAAACCTGACTCTATGGGGGGGGGTCCGGGTGGGCATCTAGCCTTGGTGGCGGCTCCGGTGCGGGACGTAGACCCCGCTCCGCCCGCTTCGGTGGCGACTCTGGTGCGGGGATTGTTGCCGGAAGCTCCGGACCGTGGATCGTCGCAGGAGGAACCAGGCCGTGGATCGTCGCCGGAAGCTCCGGCCCGTAGATCGTCGCCGGAGGCTCCTGACTGTGGATCGTCGCCGGAAGCTCCGGACTGTGGATCGTCGCCGGGGACTCCGGACCGTGGATCTTTGCACGGGACTCCGGACTGGGAACCCTCGCAGGAGGGTTCAACAGGACAATGACCCAACACACCTCCAAGCTGTGTAAGGGCTATTTGACCAAGAAGGAGAGTGATGGAGTGCTGCATCAGATGACCTGGCCTCCACAATCACCCTACCACAACACAATTGAGATGGTTTGGGATGAGTTGGACCGTAGAGTGAAGGAAAAGCAGCCAACAAGTGCTTAGCATATGTGGGAACTCCTTCAAGACTGTTGGAAAAGCATTCCAGCCGTAACTGGTTGAGAGAATGGCAAATGTGCAAAGCTGTGTGCAAAGCTTTGAAGAATCTAAAATCTAAAATATATTTGGAATTTTTTAACTGTTTTTTGGTTACTTACTACATGATTCCATATGTGTGAACTTGTTTTATTCCAATGTTTGTGAACATTATCAATGTAAACAAACACTGTATAGCCTCATAACATGGTCAAAACAATTATTTTTATATCATGGATGGTCAGGTCCTTGCATCCATAGCTCTGTCTACTAATCTGAGAGTGGTTACATTTCTCCAGGCAGATCCCTGAGCTTTTTACCAAAACAGAGGCGGGGTGTCCCTTTTTGTTATTGTTTCATCTGTGGATTTGCCCTTTAAACAGCTGCATATTATCAAGATATCAAAGTGTAACCAACAAAAAGGTAAACAATAGGCCTATAGCAAATGCAGCATACAGCATTTATTTTCCCCATGTAAATGAGAATCAATGAGCCCAATCAGTCCTCCATGACAACAAAATCATAAACAACAGAGTAGGGCTGGCTAATAAGTCCTTAGTTTTGGGGTCATGCTCAGGTAAAACAATTTGGCTAATCTATACTTCCATATTTCCAAGTCCTATTCTTGAAGATCAAGGGGTATAACATTTATTGGAATGACTGGAATTCTGATAGACTTTAGTTTTTAATGTAAAGATATACAGTTGAAGTCGGAAGTTTACATACACTTAGGTTGGAGTCATTCAAACTTGTTTTTCAACCACTCCGCAAATTTCTTGTTTACCAACTATAGTTTTGGTAAGTCGGTTAGGACATCTACTTTGTGCATGACACAAGTAATTTTTCCAACAATTGTTTACAGACGGATAATTTCAATTATAATTCACTGTATCACAATTCCAATGGGTCAGAAGTTTACATACACTAAGTTGACTGTGCCTTTAAACAGCTTGGAAAATTCCAGAAAATGATGTCATGGCCTTAGAAGCTTCTGATAGGCTAATTGACATAATTTGAGTCAATTGGAGGTGTGTGGTTCATCCTTGGGAGCAATTTCCAAACGCCTGAAGGTACCGCGTTCATATGTACAAACAGATGTACAGATGAATGTGGATGTTTTTCAAGGCCTACCTTCAAACTCAATGCCTCTTTGCTTGACATCATGGGAAAATCAAAAGAAATCAGCCAAGACCTCCAAAAAAGATTGTAGACCTCCACAAGTCTGGTTCATCATTGGGAACAATTTCCAAACGCCTTAAGGTGCCACGTTCATCTGTATAAACAATAGTAGGCAAGTATAAACACCATGGAACCACGCAGCTGTCATTCCGCTCAGGAAGGAGACGCGTTCTGTCTCCTAAAGATGAACGTACTTTGGTGCGAAAAGTGCAAATCAATCCCAGAACAACATCAAAGGACCTTTTATTTTTATTTTTATTTCACCTTTATTTAACCAGGTAGGCAAGTTGAGAACAAGTTCTCATTTACAATTGCGACCTGGCCAAGATAAAGCAAAGCAGTTCGACACATACAACAACACAGAGTTACACATGGAGTAAAACAAACATAGTCAATAATACAGTAGAATAATAAGTCTATATACAATGTGAGCAAGTGAGGTGAGATAAGGGAGGTGAAGGCAAAAAAAAGGCCACGGTGGCGAAGTAAATACAATATAGCAAGTAAAAAACACTGAAATGGATTGATTTGCAGTGGAAGAATGTGCAAAGTAGAGATAGAAATAATGGGGTGCAAAGGAGCTAAATAAATAAATACACTAGGGGGAGAGGTAGTTGTTTGGGCTAAATTATAGATGGGCTATGTACAGGTGCAGTAATCTGTGAGCTGCTCTGACAGCTGGTGCTTAAAGCTAGTGAGGAAGATAAGTGTTTCCAGTTTCAGAGATTTCTGTAGTTCGTTCCAGTCATTGGCAGCAGAGAACTGGAAGGAGAGGCGGCCAAAGGATGAATTGGTTTTGGGGGTGACCAGAAAGATATACCTGCTGCAGCGCGTGCTACAGGTGGGTGCTGCTATGGTGACCAGCGAGCTGAGATAAGGGGGGCTTTACCTAGCAGGGTCTTATAGATGACCTGGAGCCAGTGGGTTTGGCGACGAGTATGAAGCGAGGGCCAGCCAACGAGAGCGTACAGGTCGCAGTGGTGGATAGTGAAGATTGTGAAGATGATGGCGGAAACAGGTACAAAAGTATCTATAACCACAGTAAAACGAGTCCTATATCGACATAACCTGAAAGGCTGCTCAGCAAGAAAGAAGCCACTGCTCTAAAACCGCCATAAAAAAGCCAGACTACGGTTTGCAACTACACATGGGGACAAATACTTTTTGAGTAATGTCCTCTGGTCTGATGAAACAAAAATAGAACTGTTTGGCCATAATGACCAACATTATGTTGGAGGAAAAAGGGGGAGGCTTGCAAGCCGAAGAACATCGTCCCAACCATGAAGCACGGGGGTGGCAGCATCATGTTGTAGGGGTGCTTTACCGCAGGAGGGACTGGTGCACTTCACAAAATAGATGGCATCATCAGGAAAGAAAATTATGTGGAAATATTGAAGCAACATCTCAAGACATCAGTCAGGAAGTGAAAGCTTGGTCGCAAATGGGTCTCCCAAATGGACAATGACCCCAAGCATACTTCAAAAGTTGTGGCAAAATGGCTTAAGGACAACAAAGTCAAGGTATTGGAGTGGCCATCACAAAGCCCTGACCTCAATAGTATAAAAAAATTGTGGGCAGAACTGAAAAAGCGTGTGCGAGCAAGGAGGCCAACAAACCTGACTCAGTTACACCAGCTCTGTCAGGAGGAATGGGCCAAAATTCACCCAACTTATTGTGGGAAGCTTGTGGAAGGCTACCTGAAACGTTTGCCTTCAATTTTTTTAACTTGGGTCAATGTTACCAAATACTAATTGAGTGTATGTAAACTTCTGACCCACTGGGAATGTGATGAAATAAATAAAAGCTGAAATAAATAATTATCTCTACTATTATTCTGACATTTCACATTCTTAAAATAAAGTGGTGATCCTAACTGACTTAAGACAGGGAATTTTTACTGGGATAAAATGTCAGGAATTGTGAAAAACTGAGTTTAAATGTATTTGGCTAAGGTGTATGTAAACTTCCGACTTCAACTGTAATTTAATCGTATTATTATATGTAGTAGAAAGAGATGGGTTAGAAGAAGCCTATATAACCAACCCATAAAGTAACATGTTACATCCATATATGACCAGCTATGTAAACATTAACATTGATTTATCCTGCAATAGATGTCATTCAATGTCTTCTTCTAATGCCTCTTAAGGGGAAAGTAATCTAAAAGTAACGTAATGTAATTACATTATGTAACTGATTACTTGAACAGGTAACTGTAACAGATTACATTTAGAAAGTAACCTACCCAACCCTGCATATAAAATTGACATATCTTATTTTAATACAGACTAGCTCAAATCATTACCTGTCATTGAAAATGGAAAACTACCAAATGGATCATAATTTTCTGGTAGAAAGTGGTTCTGCAAAAACATACGTTTGCACCCCTATTTTGAAAGTGGGATGCAGCTGATCCGTTTGCTCCATTGCTAAGGCGCCTATAATTGTCAATACTTATTTATCATAAAGTATCTGTCCAAAGGTTTGTTAGTCATTCATTCATTTATTCATTCATCCTTCATTTATAATGGCGTATGGCGTATTGATAAGGAAATGTGAATGAGTGGACTCTCAAAAATAGATATCCATGTAAAGCACAGATATGTAAAGAAAAGAGTAAATGCATACGTGTACATTTGATTATACTAAAGGCGTCATCGACTTCATCATGGATCCTATAGCCACATCATCGACCGAGAACTGGGGTTAACTATCTGCGACAGCCCAACAACAATGTAACAACTGGTTTAAAACGACAGTGTTGGCTACAATGTTGCAAAACACACGAAATGTCAGTTGAGAATACTTGTAACAGTCACTCGTCGAATTTTCGGCTACAGTTACAGCATCAGAAATACCGACAAAACCTGAACTGGAGATACTCGGGTTTATGAAACGTCATCCTTCGTCAGAGTTTAATGTGTGTTGATTTCTCAAGCTGTAGCATTGTTTTTGGTATAAAACCGAAACATATCAGATATACACACGATCAAATCATAATCAAATGTAGTCATAGTGAAAGTGTTACATGAAAATATACTTTTTTCACTGTATGAAAAATCTGTGATTTGTAATCAGAGGCTCTTGGCGTGACGTTAGAGAATACGATTGGAGGGTGGTGCTAGTATATAGCTATCCTTCGGCCTACAGTTCCACCTTCTCGCCAGTGGAGTTTCATCACAGCTTCTGCACCACCCAGGGCAGACGAGAACATAAACACAAGTAAGTAGCTAAGAAATTGTTTCACAATGTAACATGTACGGGGAACAATAAAGATGGTGTGCTTATTATACCGTCGACATTTAGCCAGTGGGGGCTAATAGTTATCGAGGATGCAGTGAAATATTATCACTGTCAAAATGTGCTCTGGCCTGAGTCGACTCCATGTCATTTCTCCCCTTGTTCGGTTACCTTATGCCTACGTGGACTTTGTAGATTATTATGGAGCTAACGTTCCCTATTAAAATGGGAGAATATGTAGCTATTATGTTTTGATCAACCACATGTGTAAAATGTAAGACCTAACCACCGTTCTCGATTTCATGTTTAATTACATTTTTATAATGAGTTTCCATGGGGAGTTTCAATTTAAACTGGTTGTTAGCCGCCAGAGCTAGCTAGCGCTAGCACTGCAGCTACGTGTCATTATCGCGCACGGTCAAAGTTTATACGAGTTTATTAGCTAGCTAGCAAGCTAATGCGTCTACATAAAGTTTTCAATAGAGGTGGCGTCTCGCAACCACAAAACGCAATAGGGCGTTTACATTGTTTTACTGGAATGCACGATTAATGTTTAATTTAAAATCCTTCGCAAGGAACGTTAGCTAACGTTAGCTATTTATTGTAATCGTCCATTTCAAGAATTCCTCGGACATTCTTGCATGTCGACGTAGTACTAGCCGGGGGAAACCAGGGAATATTGGCTATCTATTTAACATTCTGTCTTGGTCAGTTAGCTAGCTACCTATATTCATCTGATGCTGTCGTGGCCTTGGGATAGTCTGTCAATTTTCACGTCACATCGTTTGATTTCTAGCTAGGTAAAAAAAAATATTTTTCCAACGCCAGCTAACTAGCTATTTTGCTAGCTAGCTTGTAAATTAGGCAGAAGTAGGCCAGTGTTCTAGCTAACGTTAGCTAGCAATCTCTTTGAGCTTTTCAGCTGCAACCCCACGTTGATCCATCACAGTTGATTAACTAGTTTGAAAGTTCAGTAAATGAATAAGGCTAATTTAGCATCAGATTTAAAGGCCACATTAATTGAGTCTGTGGTCTCACTGGAAGAGGCATCAACGTACACCTCATTAGGCTATATGACAAAGCTGGCCAAGTCTAGTAGAATATTATACTTCCCACTGGTCTAATATCAAACAAGAATATGTTTTGTTTCTTATTTTTTTCTAAACTACCTTTTACCTTCACGCAAGTAGGCCCAGATTTGTATGCTAGCTACTTCTATAGGGGGATCCCTCCAGCCATTAATTAGTTGTCAAAGCTTGGGATAATGTTTTATCCCCCCCACCCCCACACAAATCCTCACATTTGAATATACCACTTAATCTATTAATTGAATGTCCAGTATTTTATCACCCGACTCTGTTGTGAAACCAATATGTATTTTTTGGATTGTGCTTTTCAGGCAAAAGCTGGCAGGCTGACACGAACAGGCAGCTTTACAGGACGGATTATCTGGTAACTGACCATTTAGCTGGTAAGAAGTGACACTACTCTAAGCTCCTAATTATAGCCATGCTGCAGTCCCTTCTAACCTGCACTTTTCAAATGGAAGGCAGTGGAATAGATGGCCTTGTTGGCCACATCCACTGGCTCAGTAATTAAAGATCGAAGGCTGGCATTTTACTTTTTTGAATACTAGATGGGGGTGGCAGGCTATATATTTAGTATATTATTGGGTCAATCACAAACCAGATGCTTGTCAGATTTATCTGGATTTCATTGCAATATTTCGAATCAGTGTATACAGAACCAGTCAAAAGTTTGGACACCTACTCATTCAAGGGTTTTTCTTTTCTACTATTTTCTACATTGTAGGATGATATCAAAAATATGGAATCATGTAGTGACCAAAATAGTGTTAAACAAAACAAAATATATTTGAGATTCTTCTAAGTAGCCACCCTTTGCCATGATGACAGCTTTGCACACTTTTGGTATTCTCTCAACCAGCTTCATGAGGTAGTCACCTGGAATGCATTTCAATTAACAGGTGTACCTTGTAAAGTTACTTTGTGGAATTTCTTTCCTTAATAATGCATTTGTGCCAATCAGTTGTGTTGTGACAAGGTAGGGGTGGTATACAGAAGATAGCCCTATTTGTTAAAAGACCAAGTCCATATTGTGGCAAGAACAGCTCAAATAAGCAAAGAGAAACGACAGACCATCGTTACTTTAAGACATGGAGGTCGGTCAATCTGGAAAATCTCAAGAACTTTGAAAGTTTATTTTAAGTGCAGTCGCAAAAACCATCAAGCGGTATGATGAAACTGACTCATGAGTACCGCCACAGGAAAGGAAGACCCAGAATTACCTCTGCTGCAAAGGATAAGGTAATTAGTTACCAGCCTCAGAAATTGCAGCCCAAATAAATGCCCCACAGAGTTCAAGTAACAGACACATCTCAACATCAACTGTTCAGAGGAGACTGTGTGAATCAGGCCTTCATGGTTGAATTGCTGCAAAGAAACTACTAAAGGACACCAATAATAAGAAGATACTTGCTTGGGCCAAGTAACATGAGCAATGGACATTAGACTGGTGGACATCTGTCCTTTTGGTCTGAGTCCAAATTTGAGCTTTTTGGTTCCAACCGCTGTGTCTTTGTGAGATGCAGAATCGGTGAATGGATGATCTACGTATGTGTGGTTCCTACCGTGAAGCATGGAGGAGGAAGTGTGGGTGCTTTGCTGGTGACACTCAGTGATTTTATTTAGAATTCAAGGCATGCTTAACCAGGATGTCTACCATAGCATTCTGCAGCGATACACCATCCCATCTGGTTTGCGCTTAGTGGGACTATCATTTTTTTTTTCTCAACAGGACAATAACACAACACACCTCCAGGCTGTGTAAGGGTTATTTGACCAAGGCGAGTGATGGAGTGCTGCATCAGATTACCTGGCCTCCACAGTCACCTGACCTCAACCCAATTGAAATGGTTTGGGATGACTTGGACTGCAGAGTGAAGGAAAAGCAGCCAACAAGTGCTCAGCATATGTTGGGAACTTCAAGACTGTTGGAAAAACATTCCTCATGAAGCTGGTTGAGAGAATGCCAAGTGTTCAAAGCTGCCATCAAGACAAAAGTGTGGCTACTTTGAAGAATCTAAAATATATTTTGATTTAACACTTTCTTTTGGGGGGGGGGGGGGGTTGTAAATGATTCCATTTTGTTATTTCATAGCATTGTCTTCACTATTATTCTACAATTATAGCCATATTCTACAATTATAGCTTGAAGCACTTCAGTAGTCTACTTTGTGAAATCTTTTCAACGTTTTCCATTTTGTGTGCAAGGCTGTTTCCTTGCTCCGTGTTAAACCAATGAGACGCCAGTAGTATGGCTTTCCCGGGCTGGCCTGTATGTAGCTCACTGTGCTAACTAACGCACCACTGATTTGGCCTGCTCAGCCTTAAAGATGCCTAGCCTAGAAGGAAGAGGCCCCTTAAAGGGTGCTGCTCTGGAAATGATGTGAAAACAGCTGTACTAACGCCATGCCAAGGATCCCAGGCACCATCTCCACTGACTGTGCTGTGTTCCAGTACAAAATATAATTACTAGATTGGACCTTCCCTTTCAAGTAGATGTTCTGTGATTGGTTTGATTATATTTATTTTGATGGTATAAAGTCCCCCCTCCCTCCACTGCTTCTCATTCATTTGAAGCAAAACAATTTTGCAGTTTGTAGAGGAATAGCCTAGTAAATGTTCGCCGGGGTTACCCCCCCCCCCCCCCTTGCCAAATCCTAACCTTAACCATTAGTGTGAAAAGTACACTGACCCAAGATCAGTGTCTAGGGACAACTTCACCCTACACCTAGTGCATGTGCTCAGTGTCTAGTCTGATCTACTTGGTTAGGCCTGGGGGTGGGGGGAAGCTGATCCTAGATCTGTACCTAGGGGAAGCTTCAGTGGGTGGATGAACTGAACGGGTCAGTGGGGAAATCCTCTTAACCTTGGAAAGCTCATTCACCCAGCTTAGAAAAGGCCTAGGTCAACAACTAAACTTAGTTGTTCAAAATCAATGTATTTGTCAAGTGCCCGAATACAAGTGTAGACCTTACTGTCAAATGCTTACTTACAAGCACTTAACCAACAGTGCAGTTCATGAAGTGTTAAGAAAATATTTACAAAATAAACTAAAGTAACACAATAAAATAAGAGGTTATATACAGGCGTTACCGGTACCTATTCAATGTGTGGGGGTACAGGTTAGTCGAGGTCATTTGTATATGTAGGTAGTGGTGAAGTTTACCCTAGGTACAGATCTAGGATCCACTTCCCCCTCCCCTAGCCCAAAGGCAGGAAGATGTCAATTTTGATTCGTTTCCATCTTACTGTCCAGATGGATTGTATGCAGCCGGCAATACACTCGTATCTCACGTAGACTTTAAAAAAAACGGGGAAAACATGCAATCTTTCTGTAAAACACCATTTTCCACCACCATGATAAAGTGGCTAATGCCTAGGAATGCTTGTTTCGAATGTTGTGTATCGCGGTCAGCCAATCAGGTTGCAGCAGTCTGTTTACCTCTTGCTGAACGTAGGGTGCGACATCAGGAAGTAGCATTAGCTACTAACATGGTGGCGGAAATGGTGTTTCGTTAAGAACGTACACATTTTCAAACATTTATTTTCCTTCTCGCCATTAAATCTAGTTAAGGTGGAAATCGACACTTTTGCAACCTGAATGGAGAATGTTTTTTTTAGGTACAAACCGGTCCATTGGATACGAGTGTGTTGCTTGCCGCGTACAATGCGTTTTGGACGGTAAAATGAAACCATCCACACCAGATTAATATCGCCATCAGCTGGCCTCTGGGTTTATTCCCCCCCCCCCCAAATCCTAACCTTAACATTTAGTGTGAAATGCTGAACTGAACAGAAATCAACGCCTAGTGTCAACGTCACATGTAGCTACTGCAATGAATCAGTTTGTCCTCTTGGGTATGCTTCATTTGCCTAATCTGTTCACTAAGGCTATTTGTCAGATATTCAAAGAAAGTGTTGACGTGTGACATAGGTAATAGCTAGAACATAGAGTATCCCACCTGGAAAGGAATGGCTTTTGATAACGGTAGATAAGACAACGGGGCCAAACATCAAAGTCCATTCAAGCTGATAAACGTATTTTGTACTACTATATATTTAACCCTAACTTATAAAAGTGGTTTATTTGTCCTCGTGGTTTATTGTATTTTCTAGCTATGAGACGAGGCCTTTATAAAGACATCAAAATGATTTTAATAATCTTGTCCTTTTTTGAGTCTGTCATGTCTTTTTAGCTATGCGGGCTATTTTGTTTCTTTAACCCTGATAATGATGTCCTCTTTTCCTTTTACTAGTGACACACTCGTACTCCGTGTAAACGTGGGATTTCGACCATGAGCTCAGTCGCTGTACTTACGCAGGAAAGCTTCAACGAGCACCGCTCTGGGCTCGTTGCAGAGCAAGCAGGCGGTGAGTTTCTGTTTCATTTGTTCCTCTGGGTAGAGTTGCTGAATCTTAATGTTTACTGAGCCATCAGAACAACTAAGAGTAGTCTGGCCTTTAAAAAAAAAAAAAAAGAACCATCAGTTATCAATGACTATCTCAACAAATATGCTACCTAAAACCTAAAGTAACAAGACATGAGTTGTATTAACTACCATTGGTACCGATCATGTACCTGTCATTTATCAGACACTCGTAGTCGGTGAGGTTTTTATATATGGTGGCTTGTTTTTAATGGTTCTGACACAGGGTCTAGTTCTGCTGGAGATGAGGAGGCCCCAGCCTACAAGGATGCCTTCCCCCCGCTGCCTGAGAAGGCTGCTTCACCTGAGGGGACCCAGGAACCAGTCAACGCCTGGACCTCCAAGATCCGGCCCCTCAAATCCTCTGTCATCACCCAGGTAGCTACAGCAGCAGCGTTTACGCAACACTTTGTTGCATTGGAGGAGTAAGAAACTGTTTGTTGTAGCAAATGGTATCCCTATTCTATATAGTGCACTACTATTGACCAGAGCCCATAGAGCTGTGGACTAAAGTAGTGCACTATGTAGGGAATAGGGTGCCATTTGGTACACGACCCATGTTTGTTGTAGCGAAGATCTCTTCCTTCTGCCTTTGGCAAACCTGGGTGTGTAGACTTAAAAAGTCCTATTGTTCAAACATGTGATGTTTGCTCTCTCTAACTTATGACCCTGCTAGGTTTTCCACGTCCCTCTGGAAGAGCGCAAGTACAAGGACATCAACCAGTTCGGTGAAGGAGATCAGGCGAAGGTCTGTGTGGACATCATGCATAAGACTGGAGCCCACCTGGAACTCTCCATGGCTAAAGACCAGGGTCTGTCCATCATGGTGTCTGGGAAACTGGACGCGGTGATGAAGGCCCGCAAGGAGATCGTGTCCCGACTGCAGACTCAGGTCAGTGTAGATAGATGGGTTCACATTTAGCCCCTTTATTTGGCTGTTGTATTCATTATAACCACGTAGGTTTACAGCGTATGTCAGAGCTACGTTTAGACCGATCCTTTGTGATTTCCCAAATGTTGTACTGTCAGTGTGTTGTTTTGAGGCCCCCCACCTCAGGTCTTCAGGTCTAAAACCAAATGAGTCATTCCATTTTCAATATGAACTCATGCACGGTTATTAAAGTTAATCAAAAGGTGACTACTTTGTGATTATTTATTAACTTAGTTTATAAACCTATTTTCCTTCATGTTGATTTTTTTTTTTTTTTTTTTTTTTTTTTTTTTTATAACACCAGGCTTCAGCTACCGTGGCCATCCCCAAAGAACATCATCGCTTTGTCATCGGCAAGAATGGGGAGAAACTGCAGGAGTTGGAGCTCAAGACTGCCACCAAGATCCAGATTCCAAGACCAGATGACCCCAGCAACCATATCAAGATCTCTGGCACCAAGGAGGGCCTGGAGAAGGCCAAGCACGAGATTCTGCTCATCTCTGCCGAGCAGGTAGCCAACCTGATGCCGTATCGGTTACCTAGCTCTCGCGCTCCAGTGTCATCCTCTAACTTCTCTCCACTCGCTAAGTTAACTACCACATAATGACATCTCAACTCACTATGGAATCCTTTGCTGCACAACCTTTTTCTACTTCTGTCATATCTGTTTTAGATAAAAAGTTATATTTTTTTTATAATTTCTGCCATTTTTAAGTTAACGTTAACCACCCTACTTAATGAATGAACATGCCCCTACAGCACTAACGCTAGCCTTGCCGTTATTACACTGCCATGAACACGGTTCGGGAAGCGAGCTAGTTCAGTTTGTGACATGTTCTATCAGTCCGAGTGTTGGACAACCTAACTGATGACCGTCCGCTCTCTGTCCTCCCCTTCCAGGACAAGCGTGCGGTGGAGAGGGTGAACATCGACAAGGTTTTCCACCCCTTCATCACTGGTGCCTACAACAAGCTGGTGTCAGATATGATGCAGGAGACGGGAGCCCGCATCAACGTCCCGCCACCCAGCGTCAATAAGACGGAGATCGTCATTACTGGGGAGAAAGAGCAGGTGGCCCTTGCTGTGGCTATGATCAAGAAGATTTATGAGGGGAAGGTGTGTAGGTCTATGTTCTGTCCTCTTCTTAACAGCATTTTAATAATTACATTTACTTTTAAGTTATTTAGCAGACGCTCTTATCCAGAGCGACTTACATTTAACCTTTTATTTAACTAGGCAAGTCAGTTAAGAACAAACTCTTATTTTTTTTTTCAATGACGGCCTAGGAACAGTGGGTTAACTGCCTTGTTCAGGGGGCAGAACGACAGATTTGTACCTTGTCAGCTCAGGGATTTGAACTTGCAACCTTTCGGTTACTAGCCCAACGCTCTAACCACTAGGCTACCCTAATATGAACTTATGGTCCTTTAGAACTTTGTCAAATATTACTGTTGCTATGATGAAGATGATTGAGGGGGAAGGTGCAGTTGAAGTCAGAAGTTTACGTACACCTAGGTTGGAGTCATTAGAACTCATTTTTCAACCACCACACATTTCTTGTTAACAAACTATAGTTTTGGCAAGTCGGTTAGGACTTTGTGCATGACACAAGTAATTTTTCCAACAATTGTTTACAGACAGATTATTTCAATTCCAGTGGGTCAGAAGTTTACATACACTAATTTGACTGTGCCTTTTTAAACAGCTTAGAAAATGATTTCATGGCTTTAGAATATTCTGACTCAATTATGTCAATTAGCCTATTGGAGGTGTCTGGTTCATCCTTGGGAGCAATTTCCAAACGCCTGAAGGTGCTACGCTCATCTGTACGAACAATAGTACGCAAGTATAAACACCATGGGACCACGCAGCTGTTATACCGCTCAGGAAACGCGTTCGCTGGAGACGTGTTCTGTCTCCTGGAGATGAACGTACTTTGGTGCGAAGTGCAAATCAATCCCAGAACAACAGCAAAGGACCCTGTGAAGATGATGGAGGAAACAGGTACAAAAGTATCTATAATCACAGTAAAACGAGTCCTATATCGACATAACCTGAAAGACCGTTCAGCAAGGATGAAGCCACTGCTCCAAAACCGTTATAAGAAAGCCAGACTACGGTTTCCTACTTTTTGGAGAAAAAATAACTGAAAAATAGAACCGTTTGGCCATAATGACCATCGTTTTGTTTGGAGGAAAAAGGGGGAGGCTTGCAAGCCGAAGAACACCATCCCAACCGTGAAACGGGGGTGGCAGCATCATGTTGTAGGGGTGCTTTGCTGCAGGAGGGACTGGTGCACTTCACAAAATCGATGGCATCATCAGGAAAGAAAATTATGTGGATATATTGAAGCAACATCTCAAGAAATCAGTCAGGAAGTTAAAGCTTGTGTCACGTTCCTGACCTATTTTCTGTTAGTTTGTTTAATGTGTTAGTTGGTCAGGATGTGAGTTTGGGTGGGCATTCTATGTTTTCTGTTTCTGTGTTGGTTTATTGGGTTGCCTGGTATGGCTCTTAATTAGAGGCAGGTGTTTGGCGTTCCTCTAATTAAGAGTCATATTTAGGTAGGCGTTGTCACAGTGTTCGGTGTGGGTGATTGTCTTCCGTGTCTGTACACCATGCGGGACTGTTTACGGTTTGTTCGGTTTGTGTAGCCTATGTTCCTATTCGTGCGTTTTTCTTGTTTTATGTAAGTACGTCGTCTAGGTCTGTCTACACCGTTTGTTGTTTTTGTTAGTTTAATCAAGTTCGTGTTTCGTTAATAAAATATGTCTTTTCACTACGCTGCGCCTTGGTTCCCTCAATACTCCTCCTCTTCAGATGAAGAGGAGGAGGACTGCCGTTACAGCTTGGTCGCAAATGGGTCATCCAAATGGACAATGACCCCCCCCCCCAAGCACTGAAAAAGCGTGTGCGAGCAAGGAGGCCTACAAAACCGACTCAGTTACACCTGCTCTGTCAGGAGAAATGTGCCAAAATTCACACAACTTATTATGGGAAGCTTGTGGAAGGCTACCTGACACATTTGACCCAAGTTAAACAATTTAAAGGCAATGCTACCAACTACTAATTGAGTGTATGTAAACTTCTGACCCACTGGGAATGTGATGAAAGAAATAAAAGCTGAAATAAATCATTCTCTCTACTATTATTCTGACATTTAACATTATTAAAATAAAGTGGTGATCCTAACTGGCCTAAGACGGGGAATTTTTACAGGGATTAAATGTCAGGAATTGTGAAAAACTGAGTTTAAATATATTTGGTTAAGGTGTATGTAAACTTCCGACTTCAACTGTATGTCCTGCTAGCTAAACTGTGCTAAATAGGAATGATTGAGTGTCTGCGTTTTAACATTGTTTGGAATGTTGTCATGTAGCCTCCGGGTACCAGGGCGTGACTTCAGTTGTCTCAATAATCTGAGAGGGGCCTTACAGAGGTTCCTACTAGCCTCAGTGGCCCGACTGCAGTCTTAGACTGTGTCTCTTTCTTTTCAGTCTTAACATTTTATTCGAATTGGGACCAATACAATTATAACATTTAAAAAAAAATATGCAACAGTTAAATCCACCAAGTTAACCAATTTTATTTTTACACTCATTTCCAGTGCTCTGTTTACCCTTTTCTCCCGGCAGAAAAATGCCACCACCATCGCGGTAGAGGTGAAGAAATCTCAGCACAAGTACGTGATCGGCCCCAAGGGAAACACCTTGCAGGAGATCCTGGAGAAAACTGGCGTCTCGGTCGAAATCCCACCCTCAGACAGCAACTCGGAGACCGTCATCCTGCGCGGGGAGCCAGACCGGCTGGGTCAGGCTCTCACTGAAGTCTACGCCAAGGTAGATATGTTACACATTCCAACAGAAACACTACTACACAGTACGTACTATACAGGTCTCACTGAAGTTTGGGCCAAGGTAGATATACATTACGTAAGACATTTACGCAGCACCTTTCACACTGGCCTGGCTGGGTCTGGTATTCGCTGACGTTTAGTCCAAGGTAGATGCGTTATTTTTTTTGAATGTTTTACTTGCAATGCGAATAAATGTTTATTTTTTTTATATTTTTTTTTACCTTCCTTCGTTGAATGTACTGATTTGTAAGTATCTCTCTATAAGGCTGCTTGCTAAATGACTATATATATATATATATATATATATATATATATATATATTCATTCATTCATTCATTCATTCATTCATTCAGGGCCTCTGGTTCAAGAGGATGTCCCATGACCTCAGTGGGTTCTCGGTTTCTAAATGTGACCCTGTTTGTGTTTCCCAGGCCAACAGCTATACTGTATCCTCAGTCGAAGCTCCTTCCTGGCTTCACCGCTTCATCATTGGCAAGAAGGGGCAGAACCTGGCCAAGATTACCCAGCAAATGCCCAAGGTGTGTGTGTGTGTGTGGCGTGTGTTTTGTTCCAGAGGGGGATGCAGCTCAAGGCCTGACTTGGTGTTTCTCTCTCTCTGTGTGTATTGCAGGTGCACATTGAGTTCACTGAAGGTGAAGATAAGATCACCTTGGAAGGTCCCACCAAAGACATGCAGATGGTGCAGAGTCAGATGGAAGCCATCGTCACTGACCTGGTAAAGACCATCCGAATACTGTGGACCAGGCTCCACTCCAAGCAGAAACTAGTTTACCAAAACCCAGATTAAGCCTATTTGATTACTGGGCTAAAGCGCATTCAATGGAGAGTGTCCCTTGAGCATGCTTTGTAGTTAGAGTAGGCTTAATCTGAGTCTAGGCTTAATCTGAGTCTAGGCCTAGTTTGTTTAATTGTCCCAAGGACCGACTGTGTAAACCACACTGGTTTCCTTGGTTTTAGGACTTGGTAGTTACAATCATTCATTTGATGCCATGTTTATTTCCTTTCCCCTTCTAGGTGAGCCGCATGGATTTTAGGGAGATCAGTGTGGACCCCAGATTCCACAGACACCTGATTGGGAAGGGCGGTGCCAACAGTAAGTTATGTTTTTCTTTAAGCAAACCGGAGGTTGGGTTTCAGAAGTGGGGGGCCGAGTAAGATGTTAAATACAAAATGACACAAATGTATTTTGAAGATATTTAGCGTATTACTAAATGGTGGTTTAAAAAAAACCCTGTTTCTTCTCCTGCCCTGTTCAGTAAACCGCATCAAAGATCTGCACAAGGTGTCTGTGCGTATCCCCCCTGACAACGAGAAGAGCCACCTGATCCGCATCGAGGGGGATCCCCAGGGGGTTCAGGAAGCCAGTAAGGAGCTGCTTGAGCTAGCGTCGCGCATGGTGAGGATCACAATACATTCTCTCGTTCACACACGTCACCATAACGTCCCCGTGGGAGTTGTCCCTCAACCTTTTCGTCTCTCTCTTGCAGGAGAACGAGCGTACAAAGGACCTGATCATCGAACAGCGTTTTCACAGAGCCATCATTGGCCAAAAAGGGGAGAAGATTAAGGACGTTCGTGACAAGTTCCCTGAGGTGAGTCGCAAACCCTGTTGCCGTGGGAACACCTGATGACGCCAGAGACCGTGGCTCAGTAAGACTTCAGTCAGCAAGGCTGTATTTACACAGGCAGCACCATTCTGCTATTTGACCCAATTATTAACAAAAGAGCATTTTTTTTTTTTTATGGCTCAAAAGATCATTTTAGTTGGAGGGGGGGGGAAAGCTCAGATTTGGGCTGCCTGATTTTAAACGCAGCCTTAGAAACATGACGATCGTGTGCCAGATCCATATATTTAGAATAGCTGTACAAGTATGGCTCTGGTAAATGCTATAAAATGCTTAAGTGTATACAGCTATAACAATTTCCTGTATAGTTACAGTAAAACAACTATGTTCATTTTGGTTAGGATGGGCACTTACACCACTTTAAAAAAATGTATAATTTTTTATGAGAAAAGGAAAATATTTAAAGTTTTCCAAGCTGTACATAAAGTAGTGACGTGTCAATTTTGCAGGTCATCATCAACTTCCCAGACCCGGCAGCGAAGAGTGACATCGTTCAGCTGCGCGGTCCAAGAAATGAGGTGGAGAAATGCTCCAAGTTCATGGCTAAGATGGTTGCTGACATGGTATGTAAGAACATCATACAAAACGTCTAAATGATTGACTCTCTGTAGGACAACTAGGTGGAACTTTATATTTTTATTTTTATTTTTTACATTGCATGAGGTTAGTGTAAGGTGTTAAGAACATTTTGCTTTCAAGACATTGTGCCGGTAAAGCACGTCATCATCTCAGTTGGTATGATTGATGGCTCTTTCCTTAAGTATATTGAACATGTCAAATCTTGCTTTGCAGATTTTGAAAAATGTTTACACATGAACTGTTTTATCTATGATTGATTTTTGTCTTTTTCAGGTGGAAAATGGCTTCTTTCTCTCAGTTCCCATCTTCAAACAATTCCACAAGAACATTATTGGGAAAGGTGGCGCTAACATCAAGAAGGTATATTCTCATTTAATAGGATATGGAATTTAAACTTGGTTCGGGACACAGTTCTTTCACAATTTCAGGCTTTTTAAAATATGAAAAGGGGGGAAAAAATGGTATTTCCTGACAAAAAGTAATTCCTTCATTTCCAGATTCGTGAGGAAACTAACACCAGGATTGACCTGCCTGCCGAGAACAGCAACTCTGAGATGATCGTCATCACCGGCAAGAAGGAAAACTGTGAGGCCGCAAGAATCCGCATCCTGGCTATCCAGAAAGAACTGGTAACTTACTGGCTTTTCTCAGGGAGATTGCCTTTCTTAAGATGGCCTGTGTTCTTCTATGTCAATGCAGATAAGGATAGAATGTTCGTACGTTCCTAATTTGTCTCTCTCTATATGAAACCATGTTTCCATTCTGTGCCCAATGAAACTACATATGCCACTTGTGTCCCTCCCAGGCAAACATTACAGAGATGGAGGTGTCCATTCCCTCGAAGCTGCACAACTCCCTGATTGGCTCGAAGGGCCGTTTTGTCCGCTCCATCATGGAAGAGTGTGGCGGCGTCCATATCCACTTCCCCACCGAGGGCTCCGGCATCGACACGGTCACCATCAGGGGTCCTGCTGAGGAGGTGGAGAAGGCGAAGAAACAGCTGCTCTCTCTGGCCCAGGATAAGGTTTGATCCTGCTCTTATTTAGGCTTTACTTATCAGTGGGTTGAGGAACAGGTTGGTTTGTCTATGGTTGTCATGAGGGTTGGGTTCAATTTCAGGATGTAAACTAAAATTCCCAATTTTCCTTCACTAAAAAGCAATTGAAATAGAATTCATCCCAACTAGGGTGATAAAATTTAAAAATGGCCAAATATGGGATGATTTTGAAGTGCAAAATTTGGGGATGCAGAAATGAGACTTGCTGTTTTATAAAAATGTGGGAATATTTAGCCACGGTAACAATTCTGGTTGGTCTGAAGGAATGTAAAACTGTTAGAATATTATTATTATTTTTTAACGGGTTTGAGTAGCAAGTATGTTGAATAAGCAACTAATGTGTATTGAGAGCCTACCAAGTGTGGGGAAGTGACCTTCTCTTTGTCTAATAGGCTACAGCTACTTAGGCCTACTTACTATTGCAGTTCTTCGTTAGAAGCACACTTTTTGTAAGTAGTTAGCGGTCCTCTCCAAGTTTAGCTGGAATTTAGCCCAAGAAAGGTTTTGACAAATGTGATTGGTTGACGATATGACTTTGGCCTTTGTGTCATCTTGCGCTGCTTAGAATATCAGATCTCAACCACGATTGGAAAAGTGTTAAACATCACCAGCACCGCGTCCTTATGATATATCTGGCCATAAGCGCAACGTGACAGCATACGACACCGGTTGGCATGTCTGAATAAAATACGGGACAATTGGACTTGTTAAAAACCCTCTGTGGCCCTGGGAGACACAGCCACAAACTTTAGAGAAACTCTCCAGCCCAGCAGAGGCTACCATCCCCTGGTTTCTGACCTCTGGCATTGTTAGGCGGTTGCCAAGGGCCCTTCTAGAACACTCCCCTGCCTGTGATTGACTGTCAATCACAGGCTGTACCTGGTGGGGGGGGGGGTCTCAAACCCCGAATAGTCTGTTCTTTAGTTGGACACAGAGGTCCAGAGACAACGGGTCAGAACTCTGCATCACCTCAACACAACTCGGTACTGGACCCTTCCTGAACAACCCCTTCCTAACTGTGTTAGTGGTTGGATGACCATAAACCACTATATACTACCTCACTTACCCTACTGCTAGTCTCCTCTTTGTGTGTTATGATGATTATCAGTCCTCCAACAGGAACTCTGGGACAGTTGCACCTATAATCGAAACCGACACCTCTGAGTACTATTTAAAAAAAAATATATATTTTATATCTAAAAAAAAAGTAAATGATTTGTAATTTGTTGGTAAAATACAGCACATGACTGTTTGGTAGGGGGGGTCAAGGGCCAAAATGCGGGACTGTTCCGGTACATTCTGGGACGTGGTCACCCTAATCCCAAACCGGGTTGTCAGTAGTCCATGTACACTCTTTTAAAGGAAGTAAACTGAACCAATCAGCTCCACCATTCTGTTGCAGCACATTCCAATAAAAACATTCTAAAATATCTCTCCCCCTTTCTCTTTCCCTAGCAAACCAAGAGTCACACAGCTGAGCTGAAGGCCAAGCCAGAGTACCATAAGTTCCTGATCGGTAAAGGAGGCGGTAACATCCGTAAAGTACGTGACAGTACTGGAGCCAGGATTATCTTCCCGACACCTGACGACGAGGACCAGGAGCTGATCACCGTGGTGGGGACAGAGGAGGCTGTCCGAGAGGCCCAGAAGGAACTGGAGGAACTCATCAAGAGCTTGGTAAAAACATGTATTTTTTAATCAATATATTTTGTTGTTTTGATTAGGGAAAAACAGGAGAAACTGACTCCAAAAGATTCTCCTGACGCCATTGTTTTATATTGATGTTTCATACTTGTTTACAACAGAATCAAACTCTCCTGTGTATTTCAGTCATTTTTAGAGAGTAAGGAAACTGTTGTCATTTTGATACTGACTCCAACCTTTAGATTATACCCTGTGTGTTTGACACATTTTGAATATTAAACCCCATGCTTTGTCATCCCTCAGGACAACGTGGTGGAGGATGTAATGAATGTGGACCCCAAACACCACCGGTACTTTGTGGCTCGCCGTGGGCAGGTGCTGAGGGACATCGCTGATGAGTACGGCGGTGTGATGGTGAGCTTCCCCAGGAGCGGTGCCAACAGCGACAAGGTCACTCTGAAGGGAGCCAAAGACTGTGTGGAGGCAGCCAAGAAACGCATGCTGGAGATCATCGAGGACCTGGTGAGTTCACAGGGTTTTACTAACTTATTTATGACCAATTTTCCACTGGAGACTTAGCCCAGTGTTTTACCCAAAAGGCTGTCTTTTGATTCCTCTTCCACAGCCCAGCTCCAGTGTCTCACTAGGCCATGGGCTCAATGGACCTGCTCTTAATTGGGGTCAAAGCCTGACCACTGGTACTTTTCAGCTGCCATTTACACTGAAATTGTTGGATTTAGATTTTTGTTCAAAGAGTTACAGTTCATATAAAGGAAATGGAAATAAATTCATTAGGACGTAAGTTCTCAGTCACATGACTGAGAATACAGATATACATCTGTTGGTCACAGATATACTGTACCTTAAACATAAAGTAGGGGTGTGGATCAGAACCAGTCAGTTTCTGGTGGGACCACCATTTACCTCCATGTAGCGTAACACATCTCCTTCATCAGGCTGTGGAATGTTGTTCCACTCCTCTTCAATGGTTGTGTGAAGTTGCTGGATATTGGTGGCAACTGGAACACGCTGTCGATCCAGAGCATCCCAAACATGCTCAGTGGGGGGCGGGGGGGGGGGGGGGGGGGGGCATGTCTGGTGAGTATGCAGGCCATGGAAGAACTGGGACAAATACAGCTCCCAGGAATTGTGTACAGATCCTTGGGGGGGGCTGTGCATTTATCATGCTGAAACATGAGGTGATGGCAGCGGATGAATGGCTCGACAATGGACCTCAGGATCTCGTCACCGTATCTCTGTGCATTGTGTTGGTTGTCTGTAGCTTATGCCTGCCTAAACCATAACCCCACTGCCACCACGGGACACTATTCACAACGTTGGGACACTGTTCACAAACCACTCGCCCACACGACGCCATAAACGTCGTCTGCGGTTGTGAGGCCGGTTGGACGTATTGCCAAATTCTCTGAAACGACGGAGGCGGTTTATGGTAGAGAAATAAACATTAAATTCTCTGATAACAGCTCTGGTGGACATTCCTACAGTCAGCATGGCAATAGCTCACGCCCTCAATTTGACATCTGGCGTTGTGATAAAACTGCACATTTTAGTGGCCTTTTATTGTCCACAGCACAAGGTGCACCTGTGTAATGATCATGCTGTTTAATCAGCTGCTTGATATGCCACACCTGTCAGGTGCCTGGATTATCTTGGCAAAGGAGAAATGCTTACTAACAGGGATGTGCACTTATTTCTTAACAAAATTTGAGAAGCTTTTTGTGCGTAAGGAAAACATGTGTTTTTATATTTTTTGTTGTGTGTGTGTATATAATTTATATATAAAAATTATCTGAACATGGGTTAACACCTCAAAGCAACTGTCTTGATGCAGAGGTTGTTGATTGTTCGCCAAAGGTCTTTGTCACTCCTGATGGGAACACGGTCACACTAGAGCTGACATTAACATAGAACACTGACCCCACTGGTGACCCCACTGGTGAGGGGGAAGTCTCAGGTGGGAGTGCCTCATACTCGTCTCCTGGGACGTAAGGATGCAATAATCTTCTAGTCTCGTTCACCCCAGTACCCTGATGCCCATATCATAACTAGCCTGTCCTCTCTGATTGGCTAACGGTCCTCTCCTCTGTCTCCAGGATGCCCAGGTAACCATGGAGTGTGTGATTCCTCAGAAGTTCCATCGTTCCATCATGGGGCCCAAGGGTTCCCGTATCCAGGGTATCACCAGGGACCACAACGTGCAGATCAAATTCCCTGAGCGAGTGGACGGTCCGGGGAAAGAAGGTCCGGGGAAAGGAGGCCCAGCGGGTAAAAGCACCCTGTCGTTCTCAGGCAGTATTCAGAGTCAGAGAAGTGCTGATATGGGATCAGTTTTGACTAGTTTAAGATCAGCACTCAGACTTTACAGGCAATGACTGATGTGGTTTTATCTACCTTTTATTGTTTACTTGAATGCACTGAGTGTTAGACATTCTGGATAAGAGCACCTGCTAAATGACCTAAATGTAATGATCCTAGATTGTTAAGAGATGTCTCTTTTTTTAAGGTTGTTTGACGCAAGTCTTTCAGATTTCTGCTGTTCAACTGCCTGGTTCATTCTCTCTAATCAACCTTTTTGTTTTTTTCCCTCTGTTCTTCCCCAGCTCCCCCGGCCGAGGCTGCAGTGCAGGAGAACGGAGAGGCTAACGGGGAGATGGTTGAAGAGCCTGCAGCACCTGTGGATCCCGCTGCACCTAAGAAGTGTGACATCATCGTGCTTTCTGGCCGCAAGGAGCGATGTGAGGCTGCTGTGGAGGCACTCAAGGTCAGTCCTCTTCTTGAACATTGAAATAATCTGACTGTCTGTCTGAACTCTTTAAGGAGGTTATTTGTGACTCGTATAGAGACGTTTTTTTTTTTGTCATTTGTTTTTTTCCATATATAGTTCAACTTATGTTTCACTACCTCCTTTTTCCTCAGGCTTTGGTCCCCGTCACCACTGAAGTGGAAGTGCCCTTTGAGCTTCACCGTTACATCATTGGGCAGAAGGGAAGTGGAATCCGGAAGATGATGGATGAGTTTGAGGTACGTAAAAGAGTAGTTTCATTGTCACGGTCAGGGGAGAAGCTGAAATGGGACTCAATTCAGGATACAGAGTCTCTTGTGTCGGGATGTTTTTTTATTCAACGTTGTAATGTTTTACTATTGCCTCCACCGCCAGGTTAATATTCAAGTGCCTGCTCCTGAGCTGCAGTCCGATATAATCTCCATTACTGGCCTGGCCAATCACCTGGACCGCGCTAAGGAGGGTCTCCTGGAGCGTGTTAAAGAGCTGACTGCTGAGCAGGAGGATCGGGTACTTGTTACTCTCTCTCTACTGCGCTTTTACATCTCAGAACCACAGTATTTAAAAAGTGTCGACTGCAAGTCAATCACAAGTTACATAGTCTGATCTCAGATCTGTTTGTTGCCTAGTCATTGTTATGCCATCTGGCATTCAGCCCAAACGGCTGTAAGACCAGGCGAAGAACATGGTTCTGACTGGGGATGTTGTTTTTGTACTTTGTTATTCATTGCAGTCCCTCAGGAGCTTCAAGTTGACCATCACTGTGGACCCTAAGTATCACCCCAAGATCATTGGCCGTAAGGGGGCCATAATAACCAACATCCGCACAGAGCACGACGTCAACATCCAATTCCCAGACAAGAACGACGACAACCAGGTACAGGGTTACACCTTCTGTTGTCAATTCTTCTGCCGTCTGTCCGCAAGCCCTTGTCCTTTGCATAAAGCGTTGGTGAAAGTTAGAGGAGTGTGTTCTTGGATCTTCTCCAATGTGCCCGGGGGGGGGGTGAGGAGTTATGCAAGGAATTGAGGAAATACTCATTGAGAGAGCCTTCAACTTGATGTTTCCCTCATGTAAGTTCTATAGACCTGACTTACACCCCCCCCCCCCACCAGGACCAGATCACCATCACAGGGTATGAGCACAAGGCTACAGCTGCCAAGGATGCCATCCAGGCCATCGTGGACGAGCTGGAGGAGATGGTCTCTGAGGATATCACCCTGGATGCCCGTGTCCACGCCCGCATCATCGGTGCCCGTGGCAAGGGCATCCGCAAGATCATGGATGAGTTCAAGGTGAGAGGCTTTATTAGTGGGCCAGTTTCCCTGATACATAAAGCAAGGTCTTGGACTTAACAAGCATGCTCAATGAAATGTCTCTATTGAAATAGGATTTTAGTCCAGGGCAAGCTTATCTGTGTCTCGGACAAGGCTTCATTTTTTTCTTTTTTTCTGGTCTTGGATAAAGTTGTGAGAACAAAACATCTTACAGGATAGTCTTGCCTTGTCCCTTTGAATTCTGGGAATCCATCCAACGTATTCCGTCTACATACTGTTGGCTGCGTTTTAGTATATAATGGCCTCTTTGGCTTCATTTGAAATGGACAAAAGACATTAATTTATCCACTTTTTAAATAATGTATTTACTAAATGTTCTTTTTGTTTCTGGAGCAACATCATAGGACCTTTTTTAAATGTCCAGATGAACTGATCGTGTTTCTGTTTTTAGGTTGATCTGAGATTCCCCCAGCCCGGCGCTGCTGACCCCAATCAGGTGTTTGTTACTGGACGCCCTGAGCTGGTGGACGAAGCCATCGACCACCTCCTCAACCTGGAAGAGGAATACGTAAGTACTCCTTTCAAAGTGGTGCAGGGTGAATTTGCCCCTAAATGCTGAGCTTGGGGTCAGTTAGATTAGTTTTTGCATTTTCCCCCCAGTAATGGTTAAGGTTAGGATTTCAGGAAGGGAAGCTGATCCTCGATATGTACTTAGGGGAAACTTCACCCTGGGCTTTCAAAGCCCTTTTGGGCATCCTCCATTTACTTGACTTAAACCTCTTGGCCCTTGGTGTCCACCATGGCTCTCCATGTCCTCTGTGACGCTTTGTATTTTACTGTTATTTTTTCTTTCTGTGTCTGGTCAATGTTAAGTTTAGTCTTTATTGGTCAGTTTATTGATTGATCTGTATCATTGAGAAAAGCCTTTAACTAGTTAATTTTTTCCTCTGTAATCTTTGGCTCCTCATTTGACTGTTGTACACACTTTCTGGTTCCCTTGAATGATGAGTACCTTCAACCCCCCCCCCCCCCTCCCCATTTTCATATAGCTTATTAAAAATCAAACTGTTTTCCTGTTTTCAGATGGCTGACGTGAATGAGAATGAATCTAAGATGACGTACATGAAGCCCACTGGTGACCGCGGTGCGTCCTCGATGGATGAGGGAGGACGAGAGCGAGGCTCCTCCAAAGGCTTCGTGGTGAGGGAGGCACCGTGGCAGACCGGCAGTGAGAAGGTGAGAGAGGTGATTGGATCTTAGATTTTTTTTTTTTCTCCTTTGATAAATCTGAACCATTACCATTTTGTGCTAGCCTGGTCTCATAATCTGTTTGTACTGTTTTGCCATACTTTTTCCTGTGGTCATTGTATTTAGCACAGATCTGGGACCACCCAGGCTACTTTTGTGTGTATTGTCCTTTATTTAATTTTTTAGAGATTTTCATTTTTTGTCTGTTTTTTGAATGCAGTCATTTGTAGTTCAATGATCACTGACATGTACTTGTTTTCCCCCCTCTGTCTCCAGGCCCCAGACATGAGCAGCTCAGAGGACTTCCCCAGCTTCGGTGCTCCTGTGGCGGCCGCCAACAAGGCTTCTCCCTGGGGACCCAAACGCTTCTGAGCAGAGCTGTGCTGCTACGAAGGAGACGACGGCCCTCGCCTCCACCTGACGACACAATCTTCCCCTCCATCGCCTGCCCCAACCTTATGGACCTGGACTGACCGCTGACCCCCCCCCCCCCCCCACCCCCCACAGAAGTCTCTGCAGTCCTGGAAATGTTTCATGCTTCTCTCTTCTGTCTACATAACTTGGTTTGCCTTTTTGTAGATTTTATGGTGTAGTCTGAAATGCTTTCAACCAAACTGTATTTGGACCTGTAACTTCAGCTTTGTAACTTCTTGCATTCAGTAATGCGTCTTTCTGCGACAACAAAAAATTATACTTATTATAAGAAACATTGCTGGGTTGTTGGGTTATGTCTATATTCAGGTAGACGTTCAGTGTTTTCAGAGACTTGACATTTCATAATGATTTGAAATGTGTTACCAAATCCAAAGCTGTTAAGGGAACCGAGCAACGATTCTTAGGTTTACTGAGCTGCCCCTTAGTTGCCTTCGCAGGGTGTGTGGGGTTGGGGTTGGGGGGGGTGGAGTTGACTTACCTCTGGCGACATGTTAGCACATGTCTGTCCATTTTCGGCTTTTGATTTGAAGTGAAGAAGCTTGACCATCATGGTGGCCAGCTGTCCGTTTCAACTACTCTCCTCCGCTCCTCATGGAACTGTGTACGTCATCTCATTCAGTTCTCAGTCTTATTGCTCCATCTGAGTGGTTCTGTTCATTCTGTCTGCTTGTTACTGTGCTTGTATGGCCAGGTAGTGATGTGTTGTATCATTCAGCCTTATTCATTTGTTCAACTTTGTTTTTTTGGAGGGGTAATTCACTACAGATATACTATTTCACACACACTCTCTCAACCTGCCAGATGCTTTTGGAGATTGTACTGTATCATCCCCCTGCAACACTAGAGCTCCAGAAGTTTAAATACCCCACACACACTAACTGTTAAAGTACCATACTTGTTCCATACTGTCTTTCTGTTTTGTTTTTTTGTGACATGAAAATGAAGTTTTAACTCTCTCCTCATGGCTTTTGGAAGCAAAAAGAGCAGACCATTCTGTGCCAATGAACTGTCTTCTGTCTAGTGATGTGTGTTACTCATCTTGCTACCTACCGGGGTCAGTGTCCAGTCCCTTTTTGTCTTCCAGTTGCTATGCAGATTGTTCTGTAACCATAGCAATGGCCCCTCTTATCAGCCTTAGCTCTAGAGTGATATAAACCAGACCCCAGAGTTGATGTCACAGTCCTGAGGAGATCAGGAGGCGTACAGTACGATGCAGTGAATAAATGTTCAATCGTCTCATTCAGTTCCCGGCAGTGGGTGGGTTAATTATTCTCCCAGTGGTGCAGATACATTTCCTGAAAGATATGACATCATTGTCTAATCCTGGTCTATATCATTCTAGCCTTATATGAAAGATTATGCAAAAACCATACAAGAAGAAGTGAAAGAATTATGGATGACACTGGAAATGAAATTGTCCAAAAAGTCAATAAAAATTGAAAATTGTATTTTTTTTGAGTTGGAACATGTAGCTAGCTACTTTTACTAGAGTTGAGGCTGCATGAGAACCTGACCCCCGCCCCCCCCTCATATAACTCAGAGGAGTCTTCTTCAATAGGACATTCAGAACAAGCACCGGGCTGCTGTAGTAGGGGTTGCAAGATGAGGATGACTACTACTGGTATTTGTACATGTTTTGAGCTGCATTGAAAGTATATCAGAGCAGGGGTAACCCACATGGAGAGCACAGAGCAGGAGAACCACATGGAGACAGAGCAGGAGATTAAGGCAGAGGATCTGACATGGCAACACCTGGAGCAGTGAGCACAAGACCGAAAGGGATGGAGGTGCTTCATCGATGGCTTATGTTCTGTAAGGAAAACAAAGGCATCGCTAAGTAGGCTATGGGTGTGAGTATAAGTACTGTACATTTACAATACATTTTTGTCATTTAGCAGACGCTCTTAGCCAGAGCGATTTGTATTCATCTTAAAATAACTTGGTGGAAAACAGACTACATGGCCAAAAGTATGTGAACACCCCTTGAAATTAGTGGACTTGTCTTTCAGCTACACCCATTGCTGACAGGTGTATAAACTTGAACATGCATTCTCCATAGACAAACATTGGCAGTAGAAGGGGCTGTACTGACGTTCAATGTGGCACGGTCATGAGATGCCACCTTTCCGACAAGTCAGTTCATCAAATATCTGTCCTGCTAGAGCTGCCCTGGTCAACTGTAAGTGCTGTTATTGTGAAGTGGAAACTTCTAGGAGCGGCTCAGCTGAGAATTGGTAGGCCACACAAGCTCAGAACAGGACCGTCGAGTGCTGAAAAATCGTCTGCAACACACTACCGCGTTCCAAACTGCCTCGAAGCTATATCGGCACAAGAAATGTTTGCCGGGAGCTTCATGAAATGGGTTTCCATGGCCGAGCAGCCACGCACAAGCTTAAGATCACCATGTGCAATACCAAGCCTTGGCTGAAGTGGTGTAAAGCTTGCCGCCATTGGACTCTGGAGCAGTGGGAACACGTTCTATGGAGTGATGAATCACACTTCACCGTCTGGCAGTCCGACAGAAGAATCTTGTATGGCGGATGCCAGGAAAACGCTACCTGCCCAAATGCATAGTGCTAACTGTAAAGTTTGTTGGAGGAGGAATAATGGTGTACAATTACATTGTTGATGATTCTGTGCTTCTAACTTTGTGGAAACAGTTTGGGGAAGGCCGTTTCCTGTTTCTTTCCTATTTCCTGTTACCAACATTGAAGTGATTGGATTGCTGTATTCGGCGCATGTGACCAATACAATTTGATTTGTGAACGTCCAGCGTACTTACACTACCTGCACCGGAAGCTGACAGAAGTAAAACTGTCTGCCTGGAGTCACAGACATGAAATGGTAGGCTAATGTGTAACACATGGTATATCATCATAATAATGTTATATTAATTGTAGTGTAACCCCCGAGTGAATATTTCAGAAGACGAGTTGATAACGAGCCAGCCAAGTTAGCGCTAGCAAGCAAACGGCTAACTCAGTGGACTAAACTCCACTCGATGGCGAATACATTTTTTAGGAGTGCAGTTTAGTCCACTAACAAACTGCTAACAATCTAACAGCCAGCTAACCAATCACAAACTGTTAGTCACTAGCTAACTAAAGAGTAAAAACAACCTGTTCTTATACTGTAATGCATGTAGCTAGCTAGCCGAAGACAACTTGCTAGCGAATTGAACTGCATTTAGCCACCAGAGAGCCGTGAATCACAACGCATTCATCTTATCTTGATAGTTAGTTATCAAGATAGCTTCGGCTCCCATTTCACGTTGAAACAAATATACGCGATGAAAAACTGTGACAGAGGCTACTAGTAAGTAGTTATAAATATAATCAAAAAGCACAACTCGGTCACTTCAAAGCTAGCAGAGAACAAAGCCAAATGTAATTATATAATGTACCGAACATAGACAGTAGCCAGCAGTGTTCTTATCCGCTATATTTGGTCAGGATCACATTGGCTCGTTGGTCGATCAAAAAGCGCAATCCAATCACTTCAAAGTTAGTAGAACAAAGCCAAATGTTATGTAATTAATTATATAATGTATCAAGACACGAACAATGACACAGATATTTCACTGAATGTATAAATGTGAAGCATCCGGTTGTTGTTTCCACTCACTACCAAATATGGTAGTGAGAGGAAGCCCAGTGGCCGGCAGTGGGAGAAGATGGAGCGAGATTGATTTTGGCCGACTTTTTGGCACATTTTCTCATCGATGAAACATTTTGATATCAATACAGTTTTCTGTTTCCAAAACTAAAATCTGTTACGAACTGAGTGAACTTGCGTTGTTTAGAAAGAGGGCGAATTGAGTCATTGCACACGCCCACTTCACAGAGTAGGCGTTCCCTAACGGAAATGTGCCAATAGGCTCCTCTCTGCCCACTAGGAGTAATTTGCTTCCATTAAAAACTACAGGCTGTTATCTATCTTCGATTAGTTATAAGTATCTCTGGTAGTAATGTGTTCTTAACCTTTTTATCCTGCTAAGATTGTGTTGGCTCGTTGGTCTAGGGGTATGATTCTCGCTTTGGGTGCGAGAGGTCCCGGGTTCAAATCCCGGACGAGCCCAACATTTTTGAAGAGATCATAATATTTAGCTAGCTATTATGCTAAGGGACTCCCTAAAAACACGCCATTTTGATACAGCTGCGACCGGAAGTGACTTATTTGTAGCAGGTTAGGAGAGCATTTTTCATAATCAATCAAAAGTACTTCTAAAGCCCATTTTACATCAGCCGATGTCACAAAGTGCTGTACAGAAACCCAGTCTAAAACCCCAAACAGCAAGCAATGCAGATGTGGAAGCACTGTGGCTAGGAAAAACTCTCTAGAAAGGCAGGAACCTAGGAAGAAACATAGAGAGGAACCAGGCTATGAGGAGTGGCCAGTCCTCTTCTGGCTGTGCCGGGCGGAGATTATAACAGAACATGGCCAAGATGTTCAAACGTTCATAGATGACCAGCAGGGTCAAATAATAATAATCACAGTGGTTGTAGAGGGTGCAACAGGTCAGCACCTCAGGAGTAAATGTAATTTGGCTTTTCATAGCCCTTTTCCTAACCTTAACCTAATTCTCCTAACCTGCTACGTTAATTTTCCTAACCTGCTGCGTAAGTTCTCCTAACCTGTCACTTCCGGTCGTAGCTGTATCAAAATGATGTGTTTTTATGGAATCTCATGATACTAAGATCATGCGAATTACTATCTGCACACATACCTCTGCACACATTCAACTTGGAACATTCTCAACAGATCTCATGCGTTGGTGGTCAGCACCGCAGCCAGACATATATAGCCGTAACAGACAATTTGGTGACCTTATTTTGACCTTTTCTGCTGCTTTTTGAGACGCGGTTCGATCCCACGCGATCCCAGTGGTCGTTGACCCGGGTTTCAATTCCCGACCAGCCCAACTGAATTCCAACTTAGACGCACTCCAGCAACAAAAAAAAACGTTTTGATTTTTTGTTGTTGCACTTTTCTGGCTGAAAAACAATATTTCAAGTGGAAATACAGTAAAGTACACACACTTGTGCCATGTCATGATACCTGGACCAACTATTGAGATGTGCCTTTTGTTAAAGCTGCACTATGCAGAAATCACTCAGCCATCTAAACTGCTGTAAAATAGATTTTCCATAACAAAAAATATTGTATTTTCAGCTGTTTTGAAACTGGTGCACAAAACCGCAAATAAAAAAACGCAAAAAACCAAAGCTTAAGAACGCAAAGCATAGAAACAATGCACATAGAATATATCTACTGCTTATGAGACTTGTTTTCAATGACAATGTCAGATAACACACATTTCTATGTGAATTTGGTCGGGTTGCCCAAAAATGGACAGATTGCAGCTTTAACTAAAGCAGGTGATAAATTAGTTGCTAGGGAGGCTGCAGTGCATCTTTTAAATGAGTTGCTAGGGAGGCTGCAGTGCATCTTTTAAATAAGTTGCTAGGGAGGCTGCAGTGCATCTTTTAAATGAGTTGCTAGGGAGGCTGCAGTGCATCTTTTAGATGAGTTGCTAGGGAGGCTGCAGTGCATCTTTTAAATGAGTTGCTAGGGAGGCTGCAGTGCATCTTTTAGATGAGTTGCTAGGGAGGCTGCAGTGCATCTTTTAAATGAGTTGCTAGGGAGGCTGCAGTGCATCTTTTAGATGAGTTGCTAGGGAGGCTGCAGTGCATCTTTTAAATGATGTTGCTAGGGAGGCTGCAGTGCATCTTTTAAATGAGTTGCTAGGGAGGCTGCAGTGCATCTTTTAAATGATGTTGCTAGGGAGGCTGCAGTGCATCTTTTAGATGAGTTGCTAGGGAGGCTGCAGTGCATCTTTTAAATGATGTTGCTAGGGAGGCTGCAGTGCATCTTTTAAATGATGTTGCTAGGGAGGCTGCAGTGCATCTTTTAAATGAGTTGCTAGGGAGGCTGCAGTGCATCTTTTAAATTATGTTGCTAGGGAGGCTGCAGTGCATCTTTTAAATGATGTTGCTAGGGAGGCTGCAGTGCATCTTTTAAATGATGTTGCTAGGGAGGCTGCAGTGTATATTTTAAATGATGTTGCTAGGGAGGCTGCAGTGCATCTTTTAAATGATGTTGCTAGGGAGGCTGCAGTGCATCTTTTAAATGAGTTGCTAGGGAGGCTGCAGTGCATCTTTTAAATGATGTTGCTAGGGAGGCTGCAGTGCATCTTTTAAATGATGTTGTCTTTGTGATTGCCTTAATAGATCAGCAATATGTCATTGAGCTGTTATAGTTGGAGCGATTGATTCACGTCTGACATTGTAGCAAACAGCAATGCTTGCATTTAGCTAGAGATTTTACTTTCATTTTGACTTTCCGTTTCAAATCATTTTCTTCTACTCAAATACAATATTCTGAGAAAAATACAAAGTGTGTCAGTGTCACAACTAGCCGTAATCCCTCCTCTTTTCAGGAGTGACCTTGTAGTCGTATGGAGGTTAGACACTGACTTTACGTCTCAAATGGCACCCTATTCCCCATAGGGCTCTGGTCAAAAGTAGTGCACTATATAGGGAATATGGTGCCATTTGGGACACTGCCGTGCTAAGGGGATCTGTCAAAGCTGATGCCTGGATGGGAGTAGCCAGGAGACAGACACTGACTGCTAAACACCCCCCCCCCCTCCCCCCCACCCTCCCTCCCCGCCGCAGGGGCCCAGCACACTAGCGGAAAACTGAGAGGCTTCAAAACCTCCTGGCTTTAAGGTAAACCTTAACCGCATCACATCACCAGCCCGCCATCTTGATTTTCCATCACAAGACCTTTTGTTAAGTTCTCTCAGTACAAGGCCTTTTCTGGTCTTTAAGTACACAGATACAGCATGCCTCACCGTTTCTTTCTATGCCAATCTAATTCATAACCTAGTCAAACAGCTGCACAAAATACACTGGTGAAATTGAAAATATCTTGTTCCGAATGATGTAAGGTAAGATTGCAAATGCAAGTGGTTTTGCATTTTATATAATTTGAAATGCATTGCAATTTTTTATGAAAATAAAAGTTAGTTTCCCACAGAAAGGAACTAGAACTCAACAGCAGTATGTGGACACCCCTTCAAATGAGTGGATTTGGCTATTTCATCCACACGCGTTGCTGACAGGTGTATAAAATCGAGCACACAGCATTGCAATCTCCATCAGCCTTACTGAAGAGCTGAGTGACTTTCAAAGTGGCACCACCATAGGATGCCATCTTTCCAACAAGTCAGTTTGTGAAATTTCTGCCCTGCTAGAGCTTCCCCGGTCAACTGTAAGTGCTGTTATTGTGAAGTGGAAACTTGTAGGAGTGGCTCGGCTGAGAATTGGTAAGCCACACAAACTCACAGAACAGGACCGCCGAGTGCTGAAGGCTGTAAAAATAGTCTGTCCTCAGTTGCAACACTCACTACCGAGTTCCAAACTGCCTCTGAAAGCAACGTCAGCACAAAAAACTGTTCGTTGGGAGCTTCATGAAATGGGTTTCCATGGCCGAGCAGCCGCACACAAGCCTAAGATCACCTAACTGTAAAGTTCGGTGGAGGAGGAATAATGGTGTGGGGTTGTTTTTCATGGTTCGGGCCCCTTGGTTCCAGTGAAGGGAAATCTTAAAGCTACAGCATACAATTACATTGTTGATGATTCTGTGCTTCCAACTTTGTGGCAACAGTTTGGGGAAGGCCCTTTCCTGTTTCAGCATGACAATGCCCCTGTGCACAGAACTTGACTGGTCCGCACAGAGCCCTGACCTCAACCCCATCGAACACCTTTGGGATGAATTGGAACGCCGACTGCGAGCCAGGCCTAATCTCCCAACATCAGTGCCCGACCTCACTACTGCTCTTGTGGCTGAATGGAAGCAAGTCCCCGCAGCAATGTTCCAATATCTAGTGGAAAGCCTTCCCAGAAGAGTGGAGGCTGTTATAGCAGCAAAGGGGGGACCAACTCCATATTAATGCCCATGATTTTGTAATGAGATGTTCGACAAGCAGGTGTCCACATACTCTTGGTAATGTAGTGTAGGTCCTACAGAGTACACATTCAGTTCTTGATTAAAATGTAATGTAATATTAATGTGATCACAATCCACAGTAGGAAGATCACAGCACCAGGGATAACGTGTCTACTTTTAAAGTTGACTTGACCGCCTAGTCCAAGTTAGGATTGGGAATTGCCATGGACCTCACAATACAATATTATCAACTTAACGCAGAACCTCACAATACAATATTATCACGATATTTAGGTGCCGATACGATATATGTATTGCTATTCTATATGTATCACGATTTATCACTATTCTACATGTACTGTGACTCAATGTGATTTTTTATTTTGATTCGATGTTTCAAACATATTGCTCACCATGACTGGTACAGAGGGACACGAGCCATGAGAACATCAGTTTTGATCATTCATGGAAATTAAAGTGCTGAAAACGTGTTAGCTCACCATTTAATAAAAAAAAAAAAAAAAAAAAAAGCTATAGAAGGTGAAATAACAGATTTTTGGTTCAGGAAGAACAGCTAACTAGCTCTAGCTAACTTTAACTGCTTAGCAAAAAAAGCTATTTTGGGGGCAGAATTGATACTTGGAGTCAAACAATCAATATTATATATTCAAAAATAATATTGCAATACTCTACTGTATGTATGATCCCCCCCATCCTACTCCATGTCATATGTGCTTCAGTAGGCTTTGAATGTTGAACTACTGTTGTTAGGGCATGGTGGACTACTGTTGTTAGGGCATGATGGACTACTGTTGTTAGAGCATGATGGTCTACTGTTGTTAGAGCATGGTGGACTACTGTTGTTAGAGCATGATGGACTACTGTTGTTAGAGCATGGTGGACTACTGTTGTTAGGGCATGATGGACTACTGTTGTTAGAGCATGATGGACTACTGTTGTTAGGGCATGGTGGACTACTGTTGTTAGGGCATGATGGACTACTGTTGTTAGGGCATGGTGGACTACTGTTGTTAGGGCATGATGGACTACTGTTGTTAGAGCATGATGGACTACTGTTGTTAGGGCATGGTGGACTACTGTTGTTAGAGCATGGTGGACTACTGTTGTTAGAGCATGATGGACTACTGTTGTTAGGGCATGATGGACTACTGTTGTTAGGGCATGATGGACTACTGTTGTTAGGGCGTGATGGACTACTGTTGTTAGGGCATGATGGACTACTGTTGTTAGGGCATGATGGACTACTGTTGTTAGAGCATGATGGACTACTGTTGTTAGAGCATGATGGACTACTGTTGTTAGAGCATGATGGACTACTGTTGTTAGAGCATGATGGACTACTGTTGTTAAGGCATGATGGACTACTGTTGTTAAGGCATGATGGACTACTGTTGTTAAGGCATGATGGACTACTGTTGTTAAGGCATGATGGACTACTGTTGTTAGGGCATGATGGACTACTGTTGTTAGAGCATGATGGACTACTGTTGTTAGGGCATGATGGACTACTGTTGTTAGGGCATGATGGACTACTGTTGTTAGGGCATGATGGACTACTGTTGTTAGGGCATGATGGACTACTGTTGTTAGAGCATGATGGACTACTGTTGTTAGAGCATGATGGACTACTGTTGTTAAGGCATGGTGGACTACTGTTGTTAGGGCATGATGGACTACTGTTGTTAGGGCATGATGGACTACTGTTGTTAGGGCATGATGGACTACTGTTGTTAGGGCATGATGGACTACTGTTGTTAGAGCATGGTGGACTACTGTTGTTAGAGCATGATGGACTACTGTTGTTAGGGCATGATGGACTACTGTTGTTAGGGCATGGTGGACTACTGTTGTTAGAGCATGATGGACTACTGTTGTTAGAGCATGATGGACTACTGTTGTTAGGGCATGGTGGACTACTGTTGTTAGGGCATGATGGACTACTGTTGTTAGAGCATGATGGACTACTGTTGTTAGGGCATGATGGACTACTGTTGTTAGAGCATGGTGGACTACTGTTGTTAGGGCATGATGGACTACTGTTGTTAGAGCATGATGGACTACTGTTGTTAGGGCATGGTGGACTACTGTTGTTAGGGCATGATGGACTACTGTTGTTTGGGCATGGTGGACTACTGTTGTTAGAGCATGGTGGACTACTGTTGTTATGGCATGATGGACTACTGTTGTTAGGGCATGATGGACTACTGTTGTTAGGGCATGATGGACTACTGTTGTTAGAGCATGGTGGACTACTGTTGTTAAGGCATGGTGGACTACTGTTGTTAGAGCATGGTGGACTACTGTTGTTAGGGCATGGTGGACTACTGTTGTTAGGGCATGATGGACTACTGTTGTTAGGGCATGATGGACTACTGTTGTTTGGGCATGATGGACTACTGTTGTTAGAGCATGATGGACTACTGTTGTTAGGGCATGATGGACTACTGTTGTTAGGGCATGATGGACTACTGTTGTTTGGGCATGGTGGACTACTGTTGTTTGGGCATGGTGGACTACTGTTGTTAGGGCATGATGGACTACTGTTGTTAGGGCGTGATGGACTACTGTTGTTAGGGCATGATGGACTACTGTTGTTAGGGCGTGATGGACTACTGTTGTCAGGGCATGATGGAGTACTGTTGTGGCTAGGTCAAGCATAATAAATGATGTAGCAGTCTGGTGCACTGAAGTCCTTTTTCCACTGCAGTAAGGCCTGGTCTTTTCCCACTGCAATAAATCCTGGCCTTTTTCCACTGCAGTAAGACCTGGTCTGTTCCCACTGCAGTAAGGCCTGGCCTTTTTTCCACTGCAATAAATCCTGGCCTTTTCCCACTGCAGTAAGACCTGTCCTTTTTCCACTGCAGTAAGGCCTGGTCTTTTCCCACTGCAGTAAGGCCTGCCTTTTCCCACTGAAATAAATCCTGGCCTTTTTCCACTGCAGTAAGGCCTGGCCTTTTTTCCACTGCAGTAATGCCTGGTCTTTTTCCACTGCAGTAAGGCCTGGCCTTTTTCCACTGGAGTAAGTCCTTGCCTTTTTCCCACTGCAGTAAGTCCTTGCCTTTTTCCCACTGCAGTAAGTCCTGGCCTTTGTCCCACTGCAGTAAGGCCTGTTCTTTTTCCACTGCAGTAAGACCTGTCCTTTTTCCACTGCAGTAAGGCCTGGTCTTTTCCCACTGCAGTAAGGCCTGGTCTTTTCCCACTGCAGTAAGGCCTGGTCTTTTCCCACTGCAGTAAGGCTTGGCCTTTTCCCACTGCAATAAATCCTGGCCTTTTTCCACTGCAGTAAGACCTGGTCTTTTTCCACTGCAGTAAGGCCTGGCCTTTTTCCCACTGGAGTAAGTCCTTGCCTTTTTTCCACTGCAGTAAGTCCTAGCTTTTTTTCCACTGCAGTAAGTCCTGGCCTTTGTCCCACTGCAGTAAGGCTTGGCCTTTTTTCCACTGCAGTAAGGCCTGTCCTTTTTTCCAATGGAGTAAGGCCTGTCCTTTTTTCCACTGCAGTAAGGCCTGTCCTTTTTTCCACTGCAGTAAGGCCTGGCCTTTTTTCCACTGCAGTAAGGCCTGGCCTTTTTTCCACTGCAGTAAGGCCTGCTCTTTTTTCCACTGCAATAAGTCCTGGCCTTTTTTCCACTGCAATAAGTCCTGGCCTTTTTTCCACTGCAATAAGTCCTGGCCTTTTTTCCACTGGAGTTAGGCCTGATCTTTTTTCCACTGCAGTAAGGCCTGTCCTTTTTACCAATGGAGTAAGGCCTAACCTTTCTTCCACTGCAGTAAGTCCTGGCCTTTTTTCCACTGCAGTAAGTTGTGGACTTTTTTCCACAGCAGTAAGGCCTGTCCTTTTTTCCAATGGAGTAAGGCCTGTCCTTTTTTCACTGCAATAAGTCCTGGCCTTTTTCCACTGCAGTAAGGCCTGGCCTTTTTTCCATTGCAGTAAGTCCTGGCCTTTTTCCACTGCAGTAAGGCCTGGTCTTTTTCCACTGCAGTAAGGCCTGGCCTTTTTCCACTGCAGTAAGGCCTGGTCTTTTTTCCACTGCAGTAAGACCTGGCCTTTTTCCACTGCAGTAAGTCCTGGCCTTTTTTCCACTGCAGTAAGGACTGGCCTTTTTTCCACTGCAGTAAGTCCTTGCCTTTTTCCACAGCAGTAAGGCCTGGCCTTTTCCCACTGCAATAAATCCTGGCCTTTTTCCACTGCAGTAAGACCTGGCCCTTTTCCAATGGCGTAAGGCCTGGCCTTTCTTCCACTGCAGTAAGTCCTGGCCTTTTTTCCACTGCAGTAAGTTGTGGACTTTTTTCCAGTGGAGTAAGGCCTGTCCTTTTTTCCAGTGGAGTAAGGCCTGTCCTTTTTTCCATTGCAGTAAGACCTGGCCTTTTCTACTGCAGTAAGTCCTGGCCTTTGTCAGTGACAGGCTGATGGCTTTGATCTCTTTTTTCATTGTCATAACTGACAGAAGCAAAACTCTTATGTCTCCTGTCACACCCCATGTCTTTTGGGTGGTTGAAGTTGCTCAGGTGATCCTTAGTAGTTGGCCTGTTTATACCAGATTGACTTATGGGAGAGTGTGTTTGTATGTGTGTGGATATGTGTGTGCGTGTGTTCTCGTATTTACAGAGCAGTAATCTAAACCAAACCAGATTTGGGGTCAATTTGAATTGAAGTCAGTCAATCCAGGAAGTAAACTGACATTCCAATTTAGTAATTGAAAAAAGGGCATCTATTTTCAATGACTTCTTAATAAGCTGAAAAGTGGGAGGTATTTATTTCAGAAGTAGTACTTCCCCCCCCCCCCACCCATTTTAAATTCAAATCACTTCCTGAATTGATTGGCTTCAATTTGAATTGACCCCACCCCCTGCCACATACTTTAGAAAGTACTCCATCCCTTCTGTGCCTTTTAAAAAAAAAGGAGCAATGTACAGTAGGTACGGTATACCTACCTCTCACCAAAGCTTAGAGGCATAATCATGGCACAATTAAGATAATTTCTCGACGACAGCTGGTGGGTAGAGAAGTAATTTCCACGCCTCCTAATCGAGTCTGGCTGTCAGATTAAGATAGAGAGGTGATTGGAGGGAAATTGTCTTGGCGAGTGCTACGTCCCAAATTACACTCTATTCCCTATATAGTGCACTACTTTTGACCCAAATGGCACCCTATTCCCTATATAGTGCACTACTTTTGACCAGAGCCCTATGGGGCATTGGTCAAAAGTAGAGTGCTACGTATATAGGGAATAGAGTGTCATTTGGGACGCAGGTTTTTTTGAAAGTCTTTGGCGTCAGACCCAGGTGGCCCTAGGTATCTCTGTCTCTCTCTGCCTCATTGATGGCTGCCTGGAAGGAAGGAAGGGAATTTGGTTTCGATTTGCTACACTGGAAAGATCATTCGAGTGGCGGGCAACCGGGCGCTCTCTGTCTGTCTGTCTGTCTTTCCATGAACCTGTCATCTTATTACCAGCCTCTCTGCTGCCGAACGTCTGCTTCGGTCTGACACTTATAACTAAAATAAGTCTACTGGGCTATGTCTCCTCATTAATCTCTCTCTCTCTCTCTCTCTCTCTCTCTCTCTCTCTCTCTCTCTCTCTCTCTCTCTCTCTCTCTCTCTCTCTCTCTCTCTCTCTCTCTCTCTCTCTCTCTCTCTCTCTCTCTCTCTCTCTCTCTCTCTCTGTGTCTCTGTCTCTCTTTCTCACTCTCTGTCTGTCTTTCTCTCTCTGTCTCTCTTTCTCACTCTCTGTCTGTCTTTCTCTCTCTGTCTCTCTCTCTGTCTCTCTCTCTGTCTCTCTCTCTCTGTCTCTGTGTCTGTGTCTCTGTGTCTCTGTCTCTCTCGCTGCCTCTCTCTCTCTCTCTGTCTCTGTCTCTGTCTCTCTCTCGCTGCCTCTCTCTCTCTCGCTGCCCCTCTCTCTCTCTCTCGCTGCTTCTCTCTCTCTCTCGCTGCCTCTCTCTCTCGCTGCCTCTCTCTCTCTCGCTGCCTCTCTCTCTTTCTGCCTCTCTCTCTCTTTCTGCCTCTCTCTCTCGCTGCCTCTCTCTCTCGCTGCCTCTCTGCCTCTCTCTCTCTCGCTGCCTCTCTCTCTCGCTGCCTCTCTCTCTCGCTGCCTCTCTCTCTCTCGCTGCCTCTCTCTCTCTCGCTGCCTCTCTCTCTCTCGCTACCTCTCTCTCTCGCTGCCTCTCTCTCTCTCGCTGCCTCTCTCTCTCGCTGCCTCGTTCTCTCTCTCTCTCGCTGCCTCTCTCTCTCTCTCTCTCTCTCTCTCTCTCTCTCTCTCTGTGTCTCTCTCGCTGCCTCTCTCTCTCTCGCTGCCTCTCTCTCTCGCTGCCTCGTTCTCTCTCTCTCTCGCTGCCTCTCTCTCTCTCTCTCTCTCTCTCTCTCTCTCTCTCTCTCTCTCTCTCTCTCTCTCTCTCTCTCTGTGTCTCTCTCGCTGCCTCTCTCTCTCTCGCTGCCTCTGTCTCCATCACTCTCTCATCACCATCTTACTTACTTTGTCATTGTCTCTCTCTTTCTCACTCTTTCTCTCTCTCTCTTTCATCACTGTCTTTCTCACTCAAGCTCTTGAATACTAATTAAAATGTCCGTCCATGATAACAATGTGACCAATATTTCCTTTGTATCACACCTAATTGCCTTAGTAAATTTGATAACATTTGTTGTAGAAATGTATTTCATGATGTTAATCTACTAACACTATGCAACCACACGTCACATCCCTGTGGTACATTTTAACTTATTAAAAATAATAATAGTACAAATTTAAAAAATGTGCACAAATTGCATCTTTAAAAAAAATACATTTTTTTTTAAAACGAATGCTTTGACAAGAAACCAAACCAAATGTAAGCCATGGTCTTACCATGTCATAACCTAACTTTACCTCAGGAGGGCGCACTTTCCCCACGTTTACTGAAAGCAGTCTCCTTACTTGTTCACTAGATGGCAATAATTTACTTCCAAAATGGAATGTCTTTTTCTCTCTGACATCAGTTTGGTTAATGTTTCCCGGATACAGGGCATGTTTCTACACTGAGGCCTGGCACCTAGAACGGTAGCCTACACGTTGTAACATGTTTACTATGTATGTTGATACATGGCATTTGTCAGCTTTGATCATATTTCCTGATTTCCCCCCCCCCATATGATGTGATTTGGCGACAAGTATTGGACATGACATTGAGACTGTGAATAAATACGAATGCCAAACTAACAGTAATCTGTGTAAAAGGCATTTTATGACAGTGTCCGCGTTAATGACGTTTTATAATCATGAGTATGCTTTTAGATTGGCTTGATTAATTTGCTACACTTGTTGTCAGTGATGTATTGAATGTCTTGTGCTTTAGTTGTACTTGGATCTGCCTATTATACAATCTGGTGATCAAGATGATATATTCTGTATTATGGAACAGCCGTTAGTTTGTGTCTCCAGGTCATTGTGGATTTTTGTTATTTCTAATGGGCGGGCCAGTAAATGGTAGATAGACACAGGTTTGTATCCCAAATTCCCTATATAGTGCACTACCTTTGACTAGTAAGCCGTGGGGCTGTGGGAAAGTTCAGTTTGGGACGCATCAGACTGCGGACTCCTCAGTCAGTGTTTTCCATTAGCGCCGGGTGTCGGCTAATCAGCCGGTTGCAGATCCATTTTCAGCCGGCTACATTTTCCACTTCATATTAACTAGGCTACTTTTCATTTAAAAGTTTCAGTTCACCAGTAGGTCAAACCCTGTACCACTGGAATTAACAATATGCACCTTCTGGCGATCTACCGGTAGGATAGGCGCCTGTCAGTCACAAAGCAAGCCGTGACGCTGTAACGGTCTTACAGTAACGCTGCAGAGAGGAAGAGGCGAAGCGAGAGGTTTCACTCTCGCCAAAATCTGTCCAAATTATCCCAATGCATTTCTATGGGCTTATTTTGGACCTAAGCTTGTCGCCTGCCTTCCCGCCTTTGGGAAAACGACTCCCATTGTTAGGGCGGAGACAGGAACATCTCGTCATTATATGTGGTTAGTCACATTTCTTTACATGGAGGCAGAGAGCGTGATGCTCGTGAATTTGCACGTCCTATGTAATGTCGTAACGATGAGGCAAAATCAACTAATCACTATTTTCTGACATTCATTTATTTTCTTTATCGTGTTTCACATAGCCAGCCACACGGAGTCCTGGTGGGTAGTATACTATTTACTGTGCGTTGATTGACAACTGAACAGCAAGTGTTGACTAGTTTATAAAAAGGTGTCAAATTGACTGAAATAAAGTCGATCTATATCCCTTTGCCATCCATAAATCATGCAACGTGGTTATATGTCCATTGTATTGCATCGGGAAAAGGAAACCCAAGGATTTTCTTGGTTTCTTCTCCTAGGATGTCGGGGCTTGCCAAACAGTGATGTTAAAGTGAGGGACTCTCATCTCGTCAGTGGTGTAACTTTCCCGAATCGCATCGGTGAAGAGGCCGTTCATTTGGCTCCCTAATTTGCATAGGTTACTGGTAGGCCTAGGCTTTTTTTGTCGATTATCTACAGATAAATTACTAAAACAATTATGATGAAATGGTGAACCATCTCTGCAGGAACAATAGGTCATGGAGAGCCTCATCCTGGTTCAATGATAATTGGGGCCCTCACGGAATCCAGGCATTAAAACAGAATTCAACACTATTAAACCATTTATTGACCTTAGTTCAGAATAAACTAAATGTATTGAACATTTTATTAATTTACCCAAGTTTATCATAAGACGTGAACAGAATGCATCAATGTTTCGTATTTCCTGCAACTTTCTGAAGAGGCAACGAGAATGCCCCTGTCTCTCTCTCTGTGTGTGTGTGTGTGTGTGTGTGTGTGTGTGTGTGTGTGTGTGTGTGTGTGTGTGTGTGTGTGTGTGTGTGTGTGTGTGTGTGTGTGTGTGTGTGTGTGTGTGTGTGTGTGTGTGTGTGTGTGTGTGTGTGTGTGTGTGTGTGTGTGTGTGGTGCAAGCGTCTGCCACTTTGTGTAGTCGTTAGCGATGATGCTAATGAAAACAGTCTTCTGGTAGATGGAAAGGCCTTTCCCCAAAAACCTCCTCAATTAAATGTTAACTACAAAGTAGCCTATGTTTACATGGCAGAATGATACCATTGTAATTTTCATTAATCCAGTTGGTATTTGTTTTGCAAACTCTACCATCACATGCGCTACAAAAACACAGCAAACAGCCTCTTGCTAGGTGTGCACTTGAATTAAGGGTAACTACACACCAACATCTACATTTCTCAGACTTTTCCTAGACCTCAAAAGTGTTCTCCTGATGTGATGTTAAGCATTGTTGTGGACTTAAAACATCAAATTTAGTTGTTTTTCTATAACATATAGTTTTGAGTTTTTGAGATCGGGAAAAACAAAAACCTCTGACAACAAAATCTTACATTTATTTTTCAAGATAGTGTGGGCTATTTACTTCATTTATCTGTTTTCAATAAAATAAATAATTTTAAGAACAAACATCATTGTGGCAATTCATATCTTGCTGTAAAACTGTAAATAACTATTTTTTATCTCAAGAGAAGACAGATTCAATGTTTTAAAAAGTTATCTTATTTAGAAATAGTCCTGATCATATAGACCTAAACAATATCCAAAACAATTAATAATACATTTGAATTCATACGTTTTCCAGTCATTTTAAGTTGTAAAGTCATGTCTTTCTACTCAATACAAAAGAAAATCCAATCTGGGAGGTAAACTACAAAGTATTCCACCATTTCGCTGTGTATTTCAGATCAAGGCATTAGAATGTACCAGAGGCCACTGAAATATAAATATAAATAAATATATATATATATATTTATATATATATAAATAATATATATAAATAAATAGAAAGAATGAGGACACAATGTGCCCTGACAGAAAATGGCTAAATTATTTAAAAATGCCATCAAATGACAGTAAATATTCTGGGTCATTTTTTAAAACTCTCTTTATGATTTAGGCTTGGTTGTGTTGGGCCAAGTTGTGCGTAACCATTTTACCAATAATATTAATGGATTGTTGAATCACAATATTTGACATTCTGAAATTCATAATAGAAGATTATAAAAGTCTTCATACAAGGCAACATGACTATGACAGTCATGACATCATTGCCATTCAGTTAAATTTGGTTACTGTGAATTATTTAAAAATATTAATTTGAGGCCCTGGGTGGTCTGAGGAGCTTACAATAAAACTTTACTTTATCTACATATTAAAATCATGACATTTCTCTGAGGAATCTCTGAGGAGTTGAGTCCCATAAAGAGAGTGATAAGCAATGTGTTTATAGTGAGCTAATCACCTGGCTGGGTTTGAAGCAGAGCTGTTTCTCTTTGATATCTACAGAGGTGTAAAACAGCGATAACAACACGCTCTTGCATATTCTGACCTGTGGCCGTCGGGATCTGTGGCTGGGGTTTTCTTCTGTTTTTACTATTGGCCATGACTGGCTTTTGTTCTTCCACTCATGGGGCCTGATTCAGACTTAGAATATCTGTTTTTTGGTTTTGGGGGGGGGGGTCTGCAGATCTATTTTCATGGTTTTTAATATTTAGACTTGACATATGCAGAATCGTACAATACTTGTCATGACAATTGTCCCTGACAATACACCCACAGGGAATGCTGTTAGTTCTTGGGTTGCTCTCGCATTCAAGTGATGGCACACATTGGCTATTATCTCACAAAAGGTATGGCTTGATGTTAGGATCTGACATCAGTCACCGACTTCATTAATAATAAGTGCATCGATGATGTCGTCCCCACAGTGACCGTACGTACATATTCTAACCAGAAGCCATGGATTTACAATCAACATCCGCACGGAGCTAAAGGCTAGATCTGCCTCTTTCAAGGAGCGGGACTCTAACCGGGATGCGTATAAGAAATCCTGCTACGGCCTCAGACGAACCATCAAACAGGCAAAGGGTCAGTACAGGACTAAGATCGAATCCTAATACACGGGCTCGTCAGATGTGGCGGGACTTGCAAACTAAGTTTCAAAGGGAAACCCAGCCGCGAGCTGCCCAGTGATGCAAGCCTATCAGACAAGCAAAATGCTTTTCTATGCTCGCTTCGAGGCAAGCAACATTGAACCATGCTTGAGAGCACCAGCTGTTCTGGACGACTCTTTGATCATGAGCTCTGTAGCCGATGTGAGTAAGACCTTTAAACAGTTAATATTCACAAGACCAGGCGAAAACCTACATGTTTCAAGCAGACCACCACAGTCCCTGTGCCCAAGAACACCAAGGTGACCAGTCTAAATGACTTTCGCCCCAAAGCACTCACATCTGTAGCCATGAAATGCTACACATCAACGCCATCATCCCAGACACCCTGGACCCACTCCAATATGCATACCGCCCCAACAGATCCACAGATGACACAATCTCTATTGCACACCAAACTGCCCTTTCCTACCTGGAGAAGAGGGACACCTTTGTAAGAATGCTGTTCATTGACTACAGCTCAGCATTCAACACCATCACTAAGCTAAGGACCCTGGGACTGTATTTAAAAAAACACGTTTATTATTTAACCTTTAACTAGGCAAGTCAGTTAATTAAGAACAAATTCTTATTTACAATGATGGACAAACCCGGCCAAACCTGGACAACGCTGGGCCAATTGTGCACCGCCCTATGGGACTCCCAATCACGGCCAGATGTGATGCAGCCTGGATTCAAACCAGGGACTGCAGTGACGCCTCTTGCACTGAGATGCAGAACCTTAGACTGCTGCGCCACTCGGGAGCCCTCTGTACACTGTACACCTCCCTCAACTGGATCCTGGACTTCCTGACGAGACGCCCCCAGGTGGTGAGGGTAGGCAACACATCCGCCACGTTGACCCTCAACACGGGGGGCCCCTGAGGGGTGCGTGCTCAGTCCCCTCCTGTACTCCCTGTTCAGCCTTGCCGTGCACGACTCCAACACCACCGATACGACGTTGGTAGGTCTGATCACTGACGACGATGAGACGGCTTATAGGGAGGTGGTCGGAGACCTGGTAGTGTGGTGCCAGGACAACAACCTCTCCCCCAATGTCAGCAAGACCAAGGACCTGATCATGGAGAACAGGAAAAAGAGGGCCGAGTACGCCCCCATCCACATCGACAGGGCTGAGGTGGAGCGGGTTAAAAGTTTCAAGTTCCTCGGTGACCACTTAACTAAAGATATATTATGGTCAAAACACACCAACACAGTCGTTAGTTAGTTAACCAATAGCTTACCATGACTGTGCACCCTTGAGTGGCCCAGCCAGAGCCCGGACTTGAACCCGATCGAACATCTCTGGACAGACCTGAACATAGCTGTGCAGCGACACTCCCCATTCAACCTGACAAAGCTGTACTGGTACCCTGTGTATATATCCATGTTATTACCTGGTACCCTGTGTATATATCCATGTTATCACCTGATACCCCTGCACATGGACTCGGTAATGATACCCTGTGTATATATATCCATATTATCACCTGGTACCCTGTATATATGTATCCATGTTATTACCTGGTACCCTGTATATATATCCATGTTATTACCTGGTACCCTGTGTATATATCCATGTTATTACCTGGTACCCTGTGTATATATCCATGTTATCACCTGGTACCCTGTGTATATATCCATTACTTATTGTGTATCTATTCCTTTCATTATTAAATGTTCGACTTCTCTATTGTCTTTCTCTCTGTATTGTTGGGGAAGGTCCGTAAGTCAGCATTTCACTGTTAGTCCACACCTGTTGTTTACAAAGCATTTCACTGATAGTCCACACCTGTTGTTTACAAAGCATTTCACTGTTAGTCCACACCTGTTTTTTTCAAAGCATTTCACTGTTAGTCCACACCTGTTGTTTACCAAGCATGTGATAAATAACATTTTGATTTGATTTGACAAGGGTCTCGCCCAAGTCTGGGAAAAAAATGCAGTACATGATATAAATACCAATGTTTATATCAATTATGAATGTGTCTCTTAGTAATGAGTATAGTCTCTTAGTAACGAGTATAGTATCTTAGTAATGTGTATAGTCTCTTGGTAATGTGTATAGTCTCTTGGTAATGTGTATAGTATCTTGGTAATGTGTATAGTCTCTTGGTAATGAGTATAGTCTCTTGGTAATGAGTATAGTCTCTTGGTAATGAGTATAGTCTCTTGGTAGTGAGTATAGTCTCTTGGTAATGAGTATAGTCTCTTGGTAACGAGTATAGTATCTTGGTAACGAGTATAGTATCTTAGTAATGAAGGACTATTGATTGTTGTCTTTTCAAGTGAGCGTCATAGTCCGGCACTAAGATTCATGTTAACAGTCCATTTACTGCTTCTAGAAAAGAGGATTTGGCAAGACGGTCTCTAGCACAATGACATTGATTGTCGTCCCAAATGGCACCCTATTCCCTATATAGTGTACTACTTTTGATCAGAGACCCTATGGGACCGGGTTAAAAGTAGTGCACTATATAGGGAATAGGGTGCCATTTGGAACGCATCCATCGTCTGAACTACAGCGTTCTCTACTTGCTCGGGCACCAGCGAAAAGCCCTTTTTAGTATTTCCTGTCAAACATGGCATTCTTTCCTTTCGTTCATCTTAAGTGTCTAGACAGTGGTTTTCTTGCTTCGTTGGTTCTCTTGGACAGAGGCCAAATCTCTCCTATTGGAGGTGATACGAGAGCTGTGTTATCTTCTTGTTTGAGGAGCTAGGAGGAGAGAGGGGGGGGGGGGGGGTTAGAGCCGAGCAGCAGAGCCCAAGCAAGTGTCACTCAGGTGGGAGTGGAGGGCAGGACACCTACGCCTCTCCCTTGGAGCAGCTGGGAGGAGGTGGTGGTGGGCACCAAGAGAAAAAAACATAAATGGATGGCAATGTCTTTATAGAAACTCAGGCATATACAAATAGTACTGCCTCATGTATGTGGTGATGGATGAACTATACAGGCTACTTCCTATTATTCAAATCAAATTCACCATATTTGTCAGATAATTGGTCATTTCCTTTTATTGTTCTTGAACTTACTTTCTACTAGTTTAATCGACACATTTATTCTCTTCCTTCTATTTATACCTCATCCTAACTATAGTCTCCATCAGTGGTTCCCAAACTTTTTATAGTCCCGTACCCCTTCAAATATCAAATCAAATCAATTTGTATTTGTCACATACACATGGTTAGCAGATGTTAATGCGAGTGTTTTGCGAAATGCTTGTGCTTCTAGTTCTAATCAACCACCAGCTGCGTACCCCATCTAGCACCAGGGTCAGCTGCGTACCCCATCTAGCACCAGGGTCAGCTGCGTACCCCATCTAGCACCAGGGTCAGCTGCGTACCCCATCTAGCACCAGGGTCAGCTGCGTACCCCATCTAGCACCAGGGTCAGCTGCGTACCCCATCTAGCACCAGGGTCAGAGCACTCTCAAATGTTTTTTTGTTGTTGTCATCATTGTAAGCCTGCCACACACACACACACTATACGATACATGTATTAAACAATGAGTGTGAATTTTTGTCATAATCCGGCTCGTGGGAAGTGACAAAAAGCTCTTATAGGACCAGGGCACAAATAATAATAATAATGAATCATTTTGCTCTTTATTTAGCCTTCTTACATATACAACCTTATTTGTTCATCGAAAATGGTGAATAACTCACCACAGGTTAATGAGAAGGGTGTGCTTGAAAGGATGCACATAACTCTGCAATGTTGGGTTGTACTGGAGAGAGTCTCAGTCTGAAATCATTTTCCACACACAGTCTGTGCCTGTATTTAGTTTTCATGCTAGTGAGGGCCGAGAATCCACTCTCACATAGGTACGTGGTTGCAAAGGGCATCAGTGTCTTAACAGCGTGATTTGTCAAGGCAAGAAACTCTGAGCGCTGCCCTATTCAGAAATCTGGCAGTGGCTTCTGATTTAAATAAAATGTTCACAGAACCGCTTGATGTAATTTTGATGAGGCTTTCTTGTTCAGATATCGGTAAGTGGACTGGAGGCAGGGCATGAAAGGGATAATGAATCCAGTTGTTTGTGTCGTCCATTTTGGGAAAGTACCTGCGTAATTGCGCACCCAGCTCACTCAGGTGCTTCGCTATATCACATTTGACATTGTAAGCTTGAGTTAATTTGCACAAAAACAAATCATTTAATGATGGAAAGACCTGTGTGTTGTCCTTGTTAATGCGGACAGAGAAGAGCTCCAACTTCTTAATCATAGCCTAAATTTTGTCCCGCACATTGAATATAGTTGCGGAGAGTCCCTGTAATCGTAGATTCAGATCATTCAGGCGAGAAACAACATCACCCAGATAGGCCAGTCGTGTGAGAAACTCGTCATCATGCAAGCGGTCAGACAAGTGAAAATGATGGTCAGTAAAGAAAACTTTAAGCTCGTCTCTCAATAAATGAAAATGTGTGAAAATTTTGCCCCTTGATAACCAGCGCACTTCTGTATGTTGTAAAATCGTTACATGGTCGCTGCCCATATCATTGCATAGTGCAGATAATACAAGAGACTTCAGGGGCCTTGCTTTAACAAAGTAAACCATTTTCACTGTAGTGTCCAAAACGTATTTTAAGCTGTCAGGCATTCCCTTGGCAGCAAGAGCCTCTGGGTGGATGCTGCAGTTCTACCCAAGTGGCGTCGGGAGCAACTGCTTGCACGCGTGTTACCTCTCCACTATGTCTCCCTGTCATGGCTTTAGCTCCATCAGTACAAATACCAACACATCTTGACCACCAAAGTGCATTTGATATCACAAAGCTGTCCAGTACTTTAAAAATATCCTCTCATGTTGTCCTGGTTTCCAGTGGTTTGCAGAAGAGGCTCTCTTCCTTAATTGACCCCCCATAAACGTAACAGACATATACCAGGAGCTGTGCCCGGCCCGCCATGTCTGTTGACTCATCCAGCTGTAATGCATAGAATTCACTGGCTTGTATGTGAAGCAGTAATTGTTTCAAAACATCTCCTGCCATGTCACTGATGCGCCGTGAAACAGTGTAGTTTGATGAAGATATTGTCTGTATAGTTTTTTTTGGCCTTTTCCCCCAGCATTGTCCCAGCCTTATCAGCGGCAGCAGGAAGAATTAAGTCCTCCACAATAGTATGGGGCTTGCCTGTCCTAGCCACTCGGTAGCTCACCATATAAGACGCTTCTAGCCCTTTCTTATTAATGGTATCTGTTGCTTTTATACATGTCTTACTACTCAAAAGTCGTCTTTATTCTCACTCAAAAACTCCCGTCTTATTTTTCAAATTGTCATGTTTCCTTTCTAAATGTCTGCGCAAGAGTCGAGGTTTCCCCCGAGAGAGTAACGGTTAATGTGATTGGATGTTAATTATTTGACTAAGTTACCTGTATTTGACATCTGTGTTATTTTGCTGAACACTAGATGGTTTAAAAAAAAATGGCAGTGAAACGAGGCGACTCAGGCGAGAAAAAATCCTCACGCAAACGTATAGCCTCGTTGGAAAATATAAATGTACTGTTTGAAAATGTGAAGGAAAAAAAAAAAGTTTAATCACATTTTTATTTGGCGTACCACTGACGGCAGGGGTTACGCGTACCCCAGTTTGTTGAGAATACCTGGGTCTACAGTATTCTAATTTTTGAGTACTCTAGGTAAAGTCCTGTGACAGTCAGGGAAAATAAATGCTTCCAGAGTTTTTATTTTTCTGTCTCCTCCACAGGGAGAGCGCAGTGCATTTCCTGTTATTCTGCATTGTCTGTGTGTTTCCCTCCCAGAAATTATAATTCAGCATTAGAAAATTCAGTACAATACACAAGGGTGAAGTGACGGTGGTAACTAAACAAAATATGACAGAAAACTTTCAAAGTTGTGTTCCATACAAAGTAGCTACCAAACAATGTAAGACAACGGTGTTCAAAGCAGAATTCTGCTTTCAGAAATCACAATAGAAAAGTAGGAGATTGAGGTCACCTATTGAGGTGTGCTTCAACACCTTCTATATTCCTCTCCCACAAAGGGCAGAGGGGTAATACAGCAACTATTCAGACCATTCATCTCTTTATGCCTGTCTTCCCAGGATATTGTCTGTTGTGAAAAGTCCAAGGTCCCTGAAGTAAGAATCAATCCATGAATGGTGCGTTGGTCCTTGTTTGAAGTCCATTGTGGCTTTAGTCCCTAGCCAGGTAACACAAGAATACCCCCTTTTATTCAGCACATAGTTGATCCACAATATTGGCGACTGGTCCTAATTCCTTTCTATGCTAGGTAACTCTCAAAGTAATTCAGAATCTTTTCTCTACGTCTTGAATAGAGGTCTTGTGTTGTGAAACCGAAAGGATTCCATAGATGTGGATGATTTATTCAAGGAAATAGCATCAAGACTTCGGGAATGAGAAGCACAGCTGTATTCTCTTTTCGAAGGACACACGTTAGTTTCCTGCAGCAACGACAGGAGCAAATTCTATGACTGCTTTCAATCCATTCTGTGTTTAAAAAAAGATAAGATTAAAGCTAGTGGGTGGGGGGGGGGGTGGGGGTTGTAGAGAAAACGTTGGACCTGATATTGAATGCAACGGTGGAAAGGTGAAGTTCCAGGATAAACTTTTGTTTGAATGCAGCTGCTGTGTTAAAAAGACGTGGAGATGTTATTTTAGCGAGAATTAGGCTAGTGACGCTGTCATGCTAAATTATGGCCGGTGTCAGCTACGTAGTTAATTAGGAGGAAGTCATTTGGCTTCTTGCAACCATGCTACTACCATTTATTCTGTGCGTTGTGAGTAAGCTTGCTAACGTCAGCAAAGTGGAACGCTTCAGCACAACAATCTAGGTCTCTGCTTTGCATTGAAAACTAGCTATTACATTTGTTTCTATGTCATTATTATTATTATTGTAGTTTATGTTATTATTATGGGAACAATGTATTGCTTAGGTGGTGGGCGTGGCGGGGGCGTGGCAGGGGGTGCGGTCGGCGTTCAGAGCATTTTAGAGGCCACCATTTTGGCTGTTTAGAGACATTTTGGTATTTTTAAGTTAATCTTCTATAATTCGACATCTGCTCCATGGAGCAGATTTTTTTTGTTGGTGTTGTTGCAGTTTTAAAGCTAATTCCCGGCAGTTCTACACATTTTTCCATGCAACTGAGACAAAATGTTGTCGTTTTGAAGTAAATGTCCTGCAAATGTCCTGCAATACTATGCATTTTGTCATGGCTAATGCTGTGTTCCTTTGCTAAAACATAATAACAAAATCTTTACTAATAAATTCATTGTTTTTGGAATTTTCAATTCTTCCTGACTGTCTAGCTTTTTGTTTTGGTGATTGTTAGATTCAAAGATTATATTATAAAAATATATATACAGTACCAGTCAAAAGTTTGGACACACCTGCTCATTCCAGGGTTTTTCTTTATTTGTACTATTTTCTATATTTTAGAATAATAGTGAAGACATCAAAACCATGAAATAACACACATGGAATCATGTAGTAACCAAAAAAGTGTTAAACAAATTATCACTTAAAATATATTTGAGATTTTTCAAAGTAGCTACCCTTTGCCTTGAAGACAGCTTTGTACACTCATTGCATTTTCTCAACCAGCTTCACCTGGAATGCTTATCCAACAGTCTTGAGTGCTTAGCACTTGTTGGCTGCTTTTCCTTCACTCTGCGATCCAACTCATCCCAAACCATCCTAGTTGGGTTGAAGTCGGGTGATTGTGGAGGCCAGGTCATCTGATGCAGCACCATCACTCTCCTTCTTGGTCAAATAGCCCTTACACAGCCTGGAGGTGTGTTGGGTCATTGTCCTGTTGAAAAACAAATGACAGTACCACTAAGCGCAAACCAGATGGGGTGGCATATCTCTGCAGAATGCTGTGGTAGCCATGGTGATTAAGTGTGCCGTGAATTCTAAATAAATCACAGACAGTGTCACCAGCAAAGCAGCCCCACACTATGACACCACCACCTCCATGCTTCACGGTGGGAACCACACAGGCGGAGATCATCTGTTCACCTACTCTGCGTCTCACAAAGACACGGCAGTTGGAACCAAAAATCTCAAATTTGGACTCATCAGACCAAAGGACAGATTTCCACCGGTCTAATGGCCTTTGCTCGTGTTTCTTGGCCCAAGCAAGTCTCTTCTTCTTATTGGTGTCCTTTAGTTGTGGTTTCTTTGCAGAAATTTGACCATGAAGGCCTGATTCACGTCTCCTTTTGACTGGTACTCTACTTATCTGGGTTTTTAGTCGTTTCAGTTTACACTGAAAGCGTTTTTCCATCCCGAAAAGTATTATTATTATTATATATTTTTTGACACTGTTTGGACTTAGGCGGCACGCCCAAAGGATTTCAATGGATCTGTATTGGAACTAAGAGCTGTAATGGCGTTTTGATGTTTCAGTTGCGTCGACATGGTTGGCGGAGGATGTCAGGCCTGGGTTAAGGACTGCATCAGCCAGACACATGTCCTTTCTGCTTTTGTATTGGTATGGCTTTTTTTTTTATCTGGGTAAAATATATATATATATTTTTTTATCTCACTTCATTCAGAATGACAGTTCTTCAAAATCGCTGCACACCAAGGGATATTCATTACTTTTTGTAGACCCGCCTGGGTAGGCCGTCAACTTTTCATATGCCTTCATCTCTCATCTATTTCACTCTCCCGGAAAGACCGATTTTTTTCCTGCCAATTTTCCTGCTTTACTTTCCTATGACCTTCTGGCGTAAATTGCTTGGCTTGTGTTATTCACAGTTTTGAGATTTACCGGGAATAATATTTCTCCATAGGATTTCCCACACTCTTAGGTGCCTAATAACTCGTACCCGATAAACCCAGACAATTCAGTCACTTGCTTTACTGTTGGCTGCTTCTCTGTGTAAGATGGCTTAGATCTGTGTGATGGTAGGGATGTGGCATACACAAAGGAACATGTTTTAGGGAGTAAATTCATCACTAGTGTCCTGCATAAGACTATATTAGCCAGATGTTTTTCAATGTCTAACCATGATTACTGGGATGGGAAGTCATTAACAAGCTTTTCAGGGTAGGTTTTTCCCTCCTGTCATGCCACTGTGTTTCTTGGCATTGTAACGACCAACGTGTAGCCTGACCAATGTGTAGCCTGACCAATGTGTAGCCTAATCAAGTCTAAAAACGGTCCAGTCCAAAAATGTATGGACTACTGTGAGCGTAATATCAGTCAACCAGCTCACAGGGACAAAGATAGAACTTTTTTGAGAAGAGTGGTAGTATGGGAGATGGTTAAAGGACAAATCCACTCATAAACGATCTTTTGGTATTTTCTTCCATTCCTCCACCGTTAATACAGTACCACATTTTTGTGTTGTTGTTGATGCCAGCAGTCAGGTTTTCAAGAAGCAAAATGTCACTTGCCACGTCATGACGATGATGCGTTTCACGTCGTGACGATGATGCGTTTCACGTCGTGACGATGATGCGTTTCACGTCGTGACGATGATGCGTTTTACGTCGTGACGATGATGCGTTTTACGTCGTGACGATGATGCGTTTTACGTCGTGACGATGATGCGTTTCACGTCGTGACGATGATGCGTTTCACGTCGTGACGATGATGCGTTTCACGTCGTGACGATGATGCGTTTTACGTCGTGACGATGATGCGTTTTACGGCGTGACGATGATGCGTTTCACGTCGTGACGATGATGCGTTTTACGTCGTGACGATGATGCGTTTTACGTCGTGACGATGATGTGACATTTTGCTTCTTGCTAATGCTATATCTTAAAAACTTGACTGCTGATATCAAAACAACATTTTGGGACTGTGTTAACAGTGGACAAATGGAAGAGTTTCTGAGTGGATTTTTCCTTTAAAGGCCCAGTGCTGTCAAAAACGAGATTTCCCTGTGTTTCATAAATTTTTTCCACAGTATGAGGTTGAAATAATACTGTAAATTTGTGAAAATTATGATAATGCCCTTTTAGTGTAAGAGCTGTTTGAAAAGACTGCCTATAATTTCATTTTGGTGGGCTGCCTGATCACTAGGTGGTAAATCAATAGACCAATAAGAGTTTTCAGTTTTTCGCCTCCCCACTCAGACCACTCCCAGAGAGTCCTAGCAAAATTACTTACTTGAGAAATGTCTCTTTGCTAAGAAGTTATTTTTGTTTCTTTTTGACCAATTTAATTTAAAAACAATCACAGTAAAGTACTTAATTGTTACACAGAAGTGATTTGATATTGAGATAAAACAGCTGCATTGGACCATTTTTTAAAAAGTACTACGTTCAGAGGGGTGGTAGACTACAGCAGAGGGGTGGTAGATTACAGCAGAGGGGTGGTAGACTACAGCAGAGGGGTGGTAGACTACAGCAGAGTGGTGGTAGACTACAGCAGAGGGGTGGTAGACTACAGCAGAGTGGTGGTAGACTACAGCAGAGGGGTGGTAGACTACAGCAGAGGGGTGGTAGACTACAGCAGAGGGTTGGTAGATTACAGCAGAGGGGTGGTAGACTACAGCAGAGGGGTGGTAGACTACAGCAGAGGGGTGGTAGACTACAGCAGAGGGGTGGTAGACTACAGCAGAGGGGTGGTAGACTACAGCAGAGGGGTGGTAGACTACAGCAGAGGGGTGGTAGACTACAGCAGAGGGGTGGTAGACTACAGCAGAGGGGTGGTAGACTACAGCAGAGGGGTGGTAGATTACAGCAGAGGGGTGGTAGACTACAGCAGAGGGGTGGTAGACTACAGCAGAGGGGTAAGCATCTAGGCTACGTTATTAGAGCCTCAGGTCGGAGCACTTGTAGGCATTTAGTGTAATCATGGTTTGTGAGATCAAATGTTGTCAATTGTAGGTCCTCCTTACTCAGTTTCACGACACAGAGCCCCCTTTCTCTTGTTTTCTACCATAGCACAAGACATTGAAAAGGAAGTGCACTTAGTTCACATTATTCACATTATACCTTATTCACTTTTCCCTCATTCACATTATACCTTATTCATATTTCCCATCTTCTGACCAGCTGATGGGGCTTTTAACAGTGGTCTTCCTGTCTGGTTTCTGAGACGTAATGGTGTCTGGAGCTCTCTGTTCTCTATTGTCACCAGTACGACTTGTTGTGACCATTTTAGAAAACAACCTAAGATACTAGGAGGGCTTTAATCTTTCTCATTATTTTCCCATTATTGGTAAATGCTCTTGTATTATGCCTCCCTACTCTAATAAATGAAACACTGCCTCTTTCTCTATCCCTCATTTTCACCCCCTTTGCTGAAACCCCTTTCACCTCCTTTCATCTTTTACACCGTTGGGGACAAGTAGTAAATAAGTGTACCGGGCAAATCGAGCGAATTCCACTTGGAGATAAAAGGATAATTGAGTTGGTAAACATAAAGGTTGGGGTGAGATCATTGGTTGTTCAAGAGGTGCTTTGTCTAATTTCCGGACATATATGACCATATTTGTTTCTATTTTTCCACTGTTGTTGGTGCTGAAACATGGTCCGGTGAAATCTGCCTTTCCACCAACATGTGATCAGATCAGCAACACATAGAAAGTCAAGGACATATGCCTTTTCATTTTTCTGTCTGTTATGTCAACATATCTATAAAGTTGTCTTATCACATGCCTGTGTGCAGAATTTTATATTATTTACTGACTTAGCATCTTGAAGGCTTTTACTCAAAAAAGCTTTAAAAAATAACCTAAATGGCACATTTTGCAAACCCTTACCCTCAGTTGATAACCCTCGTTCCGGGGAGGAGAGTGGGTGACTTCTGAGCAACATTTACACAATATCACTTTGATATGTTTTTTATTTATTTTTACAAAGTAATGCTTGAGTTTTGGGTTTCAGCCTAACATTGAGTGTAAATGATCTTAGGTCATATCTCTTTAGTTTTCTTGATGGTCAAATAAATCAATCAGGTCCTTTTCCTGACGTTGACGGGTCATTTACCCCCCCCCCCCCAAAAAAAACGTATATATTTGTTAAATCTGTACAGGGTGATAACTTCCCTTGTTATAGAGAAACCATCACATTTTCAAATGGTTCCTGATAAAGACAACAGAAGCATGTTAAACATACTGTTTACCAGTGGGTTATTATTGGTCACTTTTAACGCTGATTATACAGTGAGCGGTGACCCAAGTGGACCTCATTTCTGCTATTCTACAGGGATGAGGAGGAGAAGAAGGGGGTACTGTACAAATACAGTTAAAATATCTAACCGAAAGGTCGCTGGTTCGAATTCCCGGAGCAGACTACGTGAAAAAAAATATGCCGATGTGCCCTTGAGCAAGGCACTTAACCTTAATTGCTCCGGATAAGAGCGTCTTCTAAGTAACTAAAAAATGTACATGTAAGACTATGAAAAAATAAGTTGATTTTTTTAAGACCAGATGCTGTACACATCGCTGTTGACAACATTCACCAGCAGCTTCGGCACTATGTCTGCAAAGGTGTCAACCGTCTAGCTGATCTTACCGGACATTTTCGAACCCTGTTTTGACCTAGACCTACGGAAAGAGACCGTCGACCTCCATCGGCCTTAAGATATGGACACGTGTACCTTGTTACCGGCTGCCTAATGCATCCCCACACACTCTGAAATCCCTCTAAATGTATGCATCTACTCAGGCTGGAATTATATAAACTACTAGGAGGATATAAACATTGTATAATGAAAATGGGTCTGGATGGTGAAATTTTGCTTGGCTCAGCAATATTATCTCACCCCCCCCCAACAATACAGCAGCGACTGTTTATTTATCTGTGGAGAACACAACTGTACCAGCCTCTCCCAAGGAAACCCAGGTGGACAACCCTCTTATTTTATCCCTGGAAAAACTGTCTGCATAACTAGGTAGCAAATCAAACCCAAGTCTGCTTGTGAAAATGACAACATTTTGAATAGAATACAAAGATAAAGATGAATAAAATAGAGAAACAGAATGAAAGATGGAAGTGAGGCAAGAGAGGGAAAGAAGATGATGTGGAGGAGAGGGATTTTTTTGTTTGTTGGGATTAAGCATGCATTGAAAAAAAAATAAATAGAAGAATCTGAATTCCCCGGGTCCTAATCTTTCGCTCGAAGCGGCGCACTGCTAAGCTCTGGTTTGGGATGACGGGTCCCCCACCTGGACAAGCTTGGACAATGTCTCTGCAATGTCTCGTTTCTACGGGAACAGTGCAGCACAGACGTTTAATCACGTCCGGAACCAAAGGCACCTGCCCTATCTGCCTCTACATTTGGTAGGGAATCTTTTAAAGAGGCTAAACCTCACTTTCATGCTTGTCTTTTATTCACGGTAAGTGCTTATCGAAACCGGGCTGTTACCACTGCCCCATCTTCCCTCCCACAAGCTTGGAGAACGCTTGACGTAAGTACAGCCAATCTGGGTAAATACGAATCTCTATCCTTACTGTCACTACTGGCATATTATGCCCCTGAGGGAACATTCTTTTCATAATATCATAAGCTGCTTAGCGGTGTGCTTCTATTTAAGGCATACATATTAATAGCTATAAGGAATTCATATTTGAACTGTTCCCTGCAATCAATGTCTTTGGGATTGCTGTTATACTTTGTATAAGAAGGTGCTAATAACTTGAAGGCACTTACACTGGGCGATCTAATCCCTTTGTATGATAAAGGCTCGCCTTGGCAGGAGCGTATGCTAGCTCACAGGACAAGGTACTCCGGAGGTTTAGTCCCTGCCTCACATCACAACCTAGCTCCATCCCGCCTCCCTCTCTTCCCCAGCCAAACTACTAGGCCTAATGGGAAAGAGACCTACACATGATGTTATTGCACTGACGAGCACACAACACAAATTGTAGACAGGATGCTGTTGGTACGCTTTGTTTTCGGGCGCCATCTTATAAAGTGTTTAATAACTATTAATGACCTTAGAAGAAGACAGTACTAGTAGGTGGCATTTGACACTTCCTTCGTAGTTGGGTAGTCAGATATGGATTAATGACCTTAGAAGAAGACAGTACTAGTAGGTGGCATTTGACACTTCCTTCGTAGTTGGGTAGTCAGATATGGATTAATGACCTTAGAAGAAGACAGTACTAGTAGGTGGCATTTGACACTTCCTTCGTAGTTGGGTAGTCAGATATGGATTAATGACCTTAGAAGAAGACAGTACTAGTAGGTGGCATTTGACACTTCCTTCGTAGTTGGGTAGTCAGATATGGATTAATGACCTTAGAAGAAGACAGTACTAGTAGGTGGCATTTGACACTTCCTTCGTAGTTGGGTAGTCAGATATGGATTAATGACCTTAGAAGAAGACAGTACTAGTAAGGTGGCATTTGACACTTCCTTCGTAGTTGGGTAGTCAGATATGGATTGTTAGTAGACTGTCAAATGACACTATTTGCTACATATATATATTTTGTTTTTGTTGTTGCAGATTTTAAGGAAGGGTGCAACCTTAACATCCCTGTGTTTGGGTCAACACTAAAACATGGACATGACGGACAAGATGGAGGAGAACGTTAAAGGCTTAGTGGTTATCTTTTCTTAGAGAGAGTAATAGAGGAAGTAATCCGTGACTCTGGCCATTAACAAGAGATTAAACTGCTGTTGGTTTATTGACTCTCTTCTCTCTCGGAGATGATTTACTCAGTTCAATTATCCCAAAAAGCGACAGATATCATTTACCCATCTCTGGCGCAAAGAACGAGACGCTGTGTTGTGTTTTCCTCGTTTCCGACGATCGTCTAATTACTTGACTAATGCTTCTCTCCAATTAAAGGGATACTTCGGGACTGTATCTACTTCCCCAGAGTCAGATGAACTCGTGGATACCATTTTTATGTCTCTGTGTCCAGTATGAAGGAAGTTAGAGGTAGTTTTCCGAGCCAATGCTAACTAGCGTTACCCATAGACTTCCCGTCATTGCGCTATCTGCTAGCATACTCATCTGACTCTGGGGAAGTGCACAGAACCTAAATATCAACGCAACATGCAACAATTTCAAAGTCTGAGTTACGGTTCGTATCAGGAAATCAGTCAATTGAAATACATTCATTAGGCTCTAATCTATGTATTTCGCATGACTGGGAATACAGATATGCATCTGTTGGTCACAGATACCTTCAAAAAAAGGTAGGGGCGTGGATCAGAGAACCCGTCAGTATCTGGTGTGACCACCATTTGCCTTACGCAGTACGACACATCTCCTTCACATAGAGTTGATCAGGCTGTTGATTGTGGAATGTTGTCCCACTCCTCTTCAATGGCTGTACAAAGTTGCTGGATATTGGCGGGAACTGGAACACGTCGTCATACACGTCTATCCAGAGCATCCCAAACATGCTCAATGGGTGACATGTCTGGTGAGTATGCAGGCCATGGAAGAACTGGGACATTTTCAGCTTCCAGGAATTGTGTACAGATCCTTGCGACTTGCATTATCATACTGAAACATGAGGTGATGGCGGAGGATGAATGACACGACAATGGGCCTCAGGATCTCGTCACGGTATCTCTGTGCATTCAAATTGCCATCGATAAAATGTACATTTTAGTTGTCCGTAGCTTGTTCCTGCCCATACCATAACCCCACCGCCACCATGGGGCACTCTGTTCACAATGTTGACATCAGCGAACCGCTCACCCACACTACGCCATACATGCTGTCTGCCATCTGCCCGGGACGGTTGAAATCGGGATTCATCCATGGAGAGCACACTTATCCAGCGTGCCAGTGGCCATCGAAGGTGAGCATTTGCCCACTGAAGTCACCGAACTGCAGTCAGGTCAAGACCTTGGTGAGGACGACGGGCACGCATATGAGCTTCCCAGAGATTGTTTCTGACAGTTAGTGCAGATATTCTTTGGTTATGAAAACCCACAGTTTCATCAGCTGTCCGGGTGGCTGTTCTTAGACGATCCCGCAGATGAAGAAGCCGGATGTGGAGGTCCTGGGCTGACGTGGTTACACGTGGTCTGCGGTTATGAGGCCGGTTGGACATATGTTGGAGGTGGCTTATGGTAGAGAAATTAACATTCAATTCTCTGGCAACAGCTCTGGTGGACGTTCCTGCAGTCAGCATGCCAATTGCACTCTCCCTCAACTTGAGACATATCTGGCATTGTGTTGTGTGACAAATGCACATTTTAGAGTGACCTTTTATTGTCCTCAGCACAAGGTGCACCTGTGTAATGGTCATGCTGTTTAATCAGCTTCTTGATATGCCACCCCGTGTCAGGTAGATGGATTATCTTAGAAAAGGAGAAATGCTCACAAACAGGTATGTAAACAAATTTGTACAAACCTTTGAGAGAAATACACTTGTTTTGTGCATATGGAACATTTCTGTGATCTTTTATTTCAGCTCATGAAACACGGGACCAACACTTTACATGTTGCGCTTTATATTTTTGTTAGGTGTAGATTTAAGGCCTTCATTGTTCAGTGTAGATAAAGGGCCTCATTGTTCAGTATAGATAAAGGGCCTCATTGTTCAGTATAGATAAAGGGCCTCATTGTTCAGTGTAGATTTAAGGCCCTCATTGTTCAGTGTAGATAAAGGGCCTCATTGTTCAGTGTAGATAAAGGGCCTCATTGTTCAGTGTAGATAAAGGGCCTCATTGTTCAGTGTAGATAAAGGGCCTCATTGTTCAGTATACATAAAGGGCCTCATTGTTCATTATAGATAAAGGCCCTCATTATTCAGTATAGATAAAGGCCCTCATTGTTCAGTATAGATAAAGGCCCTCATTGTTCAGTATAGATAAAGGGCCTCATTGTTCAGTATACATAAAGGGCCTCATTGTTCATTATAGATAAAGGGCCTCATTGGTCAGTGTAGATAAAGGGCCTCATTGTTCAGTATACATAAAGGGCCTCATTGTTCAGTATAGATAAAGGGCCTTATTGTTCAGTATAGATAAAGGGCCTCATTGTTCAGTGTAGATTTAAGGCCCTCATTGTTCAGTATAGATAAAGGCCCTCATTGTTCAGTGTAGATTTAAGGCCCTCATTGTTCAGTGTAGATAAAGGGCCTCATTGCCAAAATCCTGAAGTATCCCTATAAGTCCATTGTCTTGGGAGAAAGAGTAACCTGATACCAGACGCTGGGTTTTTCTTTTTTTCCACTGTGTAGGAGTTTAAAAGGATCTTTTAAGTCCAGTGGTATATGTTAATGAAACCCCTGTTTTATCATGCAATGACTGTTACCTACAGGGGTTTCAATAAGCGAGTGGCTAGTAAGTTGTTAAAATGCTAGTGGCTGTTTTGCTGTTCTGCCAGGAAAAATGGAGCACCCCGGACGGCGCTGACTCCACCCCGGACGGAGCTGACTCCACCCCGGACGGAGCTGACTCCACCCCGGACGGAGCTGACTCCACCCCGGACGGAGCTGACTCCACCCCGGACGGAGCTGACTCCACCCCGGACGGAGCTGACTCCACCCCGGACGGAGCTGACTCCACCCCGGACACATAAGACCTCGACAAGGTACCAGGTGCCTACACACCCCCCCCCCCCCCCCCCCCCCCCCCCCCCTTCAGTATTCAAGCATTAGTAATATAGAAACGTCAGTCTTTAGACTGAATGCTAGCTTTTGTTTCGTAAATAGACTTATCCTTACATCCCTAAATAAGTCATAAATAACAAGAGCATGGAAGCTTTTCCACTCGTCCAGTGTTGTCTCTCCAATACTAGACAGAGGCAGTGTCTGTTTCCCCCAGCAGGGGGTGCTGGGTCACAGTGCTAAGAGTCTATAAGGACCAGTATGGAGAAGTTGGTGCTAGGGCCACGGCTCTCTGAGCCTGGATGAGTGCCTCAATTGTGAGGATATGTTTCTCTAAGCCTCTGGTTGACAGCAACACAGTGCTCTTATTTAAAGCAATTTCAAACATGTCTTGTCTGACAAGTTTTAAATCCTACTTAACACCCTGTAACAGCCACGAGTTTACTGTCAGAATTAAAGAACAGAATTCTCAAAGGGAGAGAAATTATCACTTTCATTTTGTTCGCCTCCGTTGTGTATAAGGGACATGGCAGGCATGTTTACCTAGGGATGAATATATTATTACCAATTTGCAACACAATGCTTTTCATCCGGCAGAAAAGGGTTGTTGCAAAGTTTACCTTATACTTTAATTGCTGCCATTATGGATGAAGGAATATAGGCTGAGGGGGATTCTCAGTGGATGACTGGGAGGTTAGGACTTAAAAGAGCACAGTAATGTCTCAGAAGATCAAACCAGCCTTCAACAAGGTTTTACAGGATAGCGTTGGTAAATGGATGTAAACCTCACCCATTTTTCTCTTTTTTCTTGTTTGTTGTTGATTTAACAACAAAAGAAATGTGCCAATGGTCTTTGAAGATGTTTCTGTTACCGTCCGTCACACGAAGATTTTTAGTACGGTTACCATTGGGATTTATCTAACATTCATCCACGTATTAATACTAGTTTTAGACTCAAACATGTTATTTTGTTTGTTTCTTGTCTGTCTGTATACAAACATGCAAAAACTAAATTCCAAGTTGTCTTGTTATTTCCTGATAACCTTTTTTTTGTGTGTAGCACGTGTAATTGATAGTTATTTTATGCTTATTTCAGTAAACCTCTAAAGAAAGGAAAGGCCTTTATTTCCATGAAGACACTGTATCACAGATCCAGACCTGCCCCTGCCTCCTGTCGTGTCTCCAGAGATGGCTCTTTCTCCTCTTTAGATTCCACATTCTTTATCAGTCCCCGGGAAGCAAAAACAAATCGGCAAATGTAACAATCTTCCTCCTGTCCTAGTGATTGCATGTGAGGAGGCGAGGTGATAAGCACACGGGTACGTGTTGTTGCTGTGTGAAAGACAGCCTTTATCGGCTCATACCTCTGACTCGTGCTTAGTCTAGTCAGCCAGAGAAATATGACAGAGATCTGATAGTGGGACAGGTCCCATCGTAACATCAGTGAGAGAGAGCACGGTTAGCTCACTGATGTTTATGCTGCCCTGGCCTGTTCTTTGGGGGGGGCCCTGGCCTGTTCTTTGGGGGGGGCCCTGGCCTGTTCTTTGGGGGGGGCCCTGGCCTGTTCTTTGGGGGGGGCCCTGGCCTGTTCTTTGGGGGGGGGCCCTGGCCTGTTCTTTGGGGGGGGGGGACATGTCAATAGAAGGGCTGAGGGTTTCCGGGCACATCTTGCCAATGAGATGGGCGGGGATCTTTTCACTAACATAGACATTCTATTGGTACAGTGTGTGCAAATATAGCCATGTAAAATCACCATACATTTGTGATATTTTGATCAATATATATTTGAGATATTTTGTTTTGTTAGGTTAAGTTGTGTGTGTGTGTGTGTGTGTCTGTGTGTGTGTGTGTGTGTGTGTGTGTGTGTGTGTCTGTGTGTGTGTGTGTGTGTAACAGTACTGTGGCGATGAGAAAGTCCACCCCCTCAGTGGGCCAAGGGAGGGCTCTGTAATTACCCTGTTAGAAAGGTCCTCTCTGAGGTCATCACCCCACGCCTCACAGCTCTGCTCAAACCCCTGTAGCACACAGCAAACACTGATTACACATTGTGCGGAGGAATGTGGCTCCACAGACTGACAATTAAAAACAAGAAAATGAAACATGGCTATAGATAAAGACACGTAAAAGATGAACACATTTTTAATTTGTTTACTTGGATTAGGAAATTCCAAAACCAAAAGAAGGCGAATCCATAATCAAACTTTTTCTATAGCTTCTCTAACGTTTGAAAATATTTAAGTTGTTTAAGGTATCATTCTCACCAGAATTGAATATGGTTACTGGCAACAGTTTCTTTTGACACTACTTTCTGTTTGCCATCATGTATACGTTTCAAGATGCAACTTTTATAACTCTATAGAAATACCCCCAAATGACAACACACTGTTGGGGTATTGCTAGCTAGAAGCCACAACATTGGTGTGGTTATGGTAACATAATTCATAATTTACAGTTTTCTATTCCCATTATGTACTGTCGTTAAATGGCCACACATTTTTTCTTGTTTGCTGTCATTGCTTTTTGAAGAGAGCCTCTTTCGCTCACTTTGCAAATAAGGTAAGGAAGGAAGATAAGGAAGGAAGATAAGGAAGGAAGGTAAGGAAGGAAGTCCACTTTATGTCCTCTATTACAGAATGACTTCAAGTCATTTCAGTTCTAATTGAAGTTGATGTACACTAAGTGGCCAGTTTATTAGGTACACCCATCTAGTACCAAGCCGGACCCCCCTATGCCTCCAGAACAGCCTGACTTCTTTGGGGCATGGAAACGTTGCTCAGTTTGTATCAATGGACCTAACTTGTGCCAGGAAAACATTCCTCACACCATTACACCACCACCACCATCCTGTACTGTTGACACCAGGCAGGATGGGTCCTTGCAGTCATGCTGCTTACGTCAAATCCTGACTCTGCCATCAGCATGACGTAACAGGAACCGGGATTCATCAGACCAGGTGATGGTTTTTCCACTTCCACAATTGTCCAGCGTTTGTTATCGCGTGCTCTCTGAAGCCGCTTCTTCTTGTGGACACCCGGTGTGGTCGTCTGCTGCAACAGCCCATCCGTGACAAGGACCGACGAGTTGGTGCGTCCCAAGATGCCGTTCTGCACACCGCTGTCGTACTGCGCCGTTATCTGTCTGTTTGTGTCCCCGCCTGTTAGCTTTCACGATTCTGTCCATTCTCCTTCCACTTCTCTCGTCAACGAGACGTTTTCCGCCCTCAGGACTACCGCTGCCTGGATGTTTGTTGCACCGCCATCCTCGGTAAAACCTCGACACGATTGTGAAAGCCCAGGATGCAGGTTGTTTCTGAGATGCTGGAAACCGTCACGTCTGGCGCTGACGATCGCACCGCGCTCAAAGTTTTTATTAGGTCACTCGTTTCGCCCATTCTAACGACCAATCGAACAGTAACTGAATGCCTCAATGCTTGTTTGCCTGGTTTATATAGAAAGCCACGGTCACGTGGCTCACTTTCTGTAAGAGCTAACCATTTCCGTGAATGGGGTGGTATACCTAATAAACTGGCCACTGAGTGTATATGGATGACTTTGCTTTGCATGTATTGTGTACGAATGCTTGTGTTTTCACGCTTTGTCAACATTTCAGTTATCGTTGCTTCACTTCAATTTGCTGCTTGAATCCACTATGAACTTAGGCAACACAAGGTTTTATTTTATTGAGAATTTGGGAACATATTTGTGAACACACAAAGGGATGACAGTCATCACAATCCAATTTAAAAAAACATAACATGAAAGACCAGTTTATTATCTACAGTCGCTATAAAATACCCAGCAAATGGTGAGAGGTGACACATCCTAAAGTTACACATTTAATTGTTTATGTACATTATATATACATTTTTTTTGCTTTAAATCTTTTTTCTTTTTTCTTTAAATCAAAATTGACCACATTTTCTAAAAAGTTCACATAGCAGCTTAAAAACACATCTTCATTCTTTTGTCCAAGTGCTCAAAAGATTACTTTGAAACAAACTCCTTTTGACTTTGAGGTAACTTTGAAAAAACACAAAGCTAGATGTGGTATTTTTTGTATAATATTGTTTATTATTCCTTGATTGTTGATAAGTTCTCCTGGAGATGAACCGGAACCTTTTATCTCTTCAGCCTATCAGGACCAGGGTCTTTGCATGCCACACCCCACCTGAGTTGTATCGTCTAGTGAGCACCTTTGATTTCCCAAACAGTTATTTTTCTAGGTTTTCTAGAATGACTGGGAGGTCTTTGAGACAGCTGAACAAAGCCAGACATTTGTTACCAACTGTTGCCAGCATCAACGGGTAACATCTTGTTTGTCAGCGGAGCGAATGGGAGTGTGGATAGGGGTATTTGAAGGTGAAATAAAGGAGATGCTATCCCAGGTAAATGAGGGAAGATTCACATGGTATAATGAAGGCCCGACCCATGTCTTTACGGCTGATGTGTATCTAAAAGGCTTGATAAATACGGTTTCTGAACAGAAGCTTTTATCTGCAGTTATACATATCCCCTGCAACCAGCCGCCCCACATGAGGGCCGGCCGTATCTCCTGAATCACTTTTTATTCTTTGCAAATCTTTTTTATTTATTTTTTATCGGGGTGGATGCAGGACTTACCATCAGAGTTTGACCTCTTTCTGAGTTTGACCCTGACATTTCAGATGAGTTTTATATACACACTTTTGAATAAACAGGTTTGACGTTATACACCGAAGCTCCATTTGTGTGTTCTGGAAAGAGGATATGGAAAGATTGTTAACATTTCTAGCACACGTCCTCAAGTAGCGGCCATATTTTGATGATACATTTATCAATAACAGTTCATGTTGTACTGCACTTTCCCAAATGTTCTACGGGTTCTAGGTTACAAAGTCTTGTCTTTCTGTTAGATGTTTTGTATTTATCTGCAAACACACTTGTTGACGCTAGCCACATCTCTTTTGACTTCCTGTTATCATGATTTAGATTATCCCAGAAAGGTGAAGAGGCAATGTCAATGTCAAGGTCCACGTGAGACCGAAAGACTGACAAGAGACATGACCGTGATGTCTAAGAGGTACTGTACACACTCCCATTGTTGTTTACCCTCCCATTGGTGTCTACAGACAATACAGGCATACAGGAAGTAAATTACATTACATGGATTACTCACAAAAAAACCTGTCATCAATTGGCTCGTTGCCACGGAAACAAAAATACTTTTATGTAACTCTGAAGTTAAAGATTGGTATTAAGATTGGTATTTTTTTTACAGGTCCGACTGCACTGTTACTTCTGCTTTTAACCCAACCCCTCTGAATGACACACATACACAGGTTTTGGATAGGAGCCGGCGGGGCGTCACACTGGGGAGTTGCTGTTGTGTGGGATTAAGTGCCTTGCTTAAGGGCACAACGGCAGACGATGGCATCTAGGATTTGATACCAGTAACCCTCCGGGTTGCTGACTCGCCTCTCAAACCTCTAGGCTACCTGCCCCCCTTGTATTAGTTCATGACCTCAATTTTTTTTTTTTTACAATGTCGATCAATCCGATAATTTAACCTTTCCTTGTTCCTAAATACATGTCAGTAATTTCCAGTGTCTATCACTTACTGTATACTTTAAATGATTTGTCAGAGGTTAAATGACCTCAGGTTGGAACTTTACTGAGGTGTATTAGAATACAAGTTGGAGCAACGTGTCAAGGCAGGTCACGACGGTGACACAGAATGGGTGGACCTCTCGCCATTCAGGACCAAGGCCTTGGTTTAGAAGGTGCAGGATGTGTGTCCTCTCCTGCACAGATTGTTTACGTTCTTCTTCTGTCACTGCAATTGAGGAGGGGGGGGGGGGGGAGTAGGAAAAAGGTCAGTTGGATGTGAAGCTCCTATTATCAGCCATCTTCCCCTGGCTTCCACAAGCAGCTTGTTTCTAAGCTGCAACCTAGCCAAGCATGAAGGGAATATAATTTCAGCCAATCTCCCGGTAGCTTGGGTGCACAGAAAGCCATTGTAGGCCAGCAAAATGGCCACAATAGACTCTCTCCCCCCCCCCCCCCCACCCTGATAAAGATCTGCATAGGTAATGCCAGGGCTGCAATAAATGCAATTTTTGCTTCCCCCGCATTCAACCAAACTCCCTCACTGCTCTGACCACTGTTTGTCCCTTGCCATTGAAAGTGATGGATAGCATTTTCTTCTTCGCGTATAATTGCAAGGGCTGGAGAATGGCGGAAATTGATTAATTTCCTCTGTGAATAATACATTACCCGGACATTTCTTTACTGTTTATCTGGTCACGCAGCCAACAGCTTTGTTTGGTCTCTTACACTTTCCAACTCCTCGTTGGACTTTTGAAAAGGGTCGTGGAACAGAAAAAGCCTCCAGTCATATTGATAGTGTCTAAGGAACTATAACTTTGAATATCAAAAGTTGAAGGGAGGGCAGTTGACCAAGCTCCGCACATTGGCTATTGTATCTGAATATATAGCTAGGATGATGAAATCTAGCCTACTCAAATTGGAATAGGACATAGTCATTCATTTGAAAAGGATATACAATATACCAGTTGGTAAATCATCTCATTTGTCTTCTTCTATAACTGTTTTATAATCTAGTCCACTCTCCTACAGTATGTAACCTTGAAACCTTTTGTTTGGTAGCTACGTGGCTGCAACATAACCCTTTTGTTTGGTAACTACGGGGCTGCAACATAACCCTTTTGTTTGGTAACTACGGGGCTGCAAAATAACCCTTTTGTTTGGTAGCTACGTGGCTGCAACATAACCCTTTTGTTTGGTAACTACGGGGCTGCAACATAACCCCTTTGTTTGGTAACTACGTGGCTGCAACATAACCCTTTTGTTTGGTAACTACGGGGCTGCAACATAACCCTTTTGTTTGGTAACTACGGGGCTGCAACATAACCCTTTTGTTTGGTAACTATGTGGCTGCAACATAACCCTTGTGTTTGGTAACTACGTGGCTGCAACAACCCTTTGGTTTGGTAACTACGGGGCTGCAACATAACCCTTTGGTTTGGTAACTACCTGGCTGCAACATAACCCTTTTGTTTGGTAACTACGGGGCTGCAACACAAGCCTTTTGTTTGGTAACTATGGGGCTGCAACACAACCCTTTTGTTTGGTAACTACGTGGCTGCAACATAACCCTTTTGCTTGGTAACTACGGGGCTGGAACATAACCCTTTTGTTTGGTAACTACGGGGCTGCAACATAACCCTTTTGTTTGGTAACTACGGGGCTGCAACATAACCCTTTTGTTTGGTAACTACGGGGCTGCAACATAACCCTTTTGTTTGGTAACTACGGGGCTGCAACATAACCCTTTTGTTTGGTAACTACGGGGCTGCAACATAACCCTTTTGTTTGGTAACTACGGGGCTGCAACATAACCCTTTTGTTTGGTAACTACGGGGCTGCAACAACCCTTTTGTTTGGTAACTACGGGGCTGCAACATAACCCTTTTGTTTGGTAACTACGGGGCTGCAACATTACCCTTTTCTTTGGTAACTACGGGGCTGCAACAACCCTTTTCTTTGGTAACTACGGGGCTGCAACAACCCTTTTGTTTGGTAACTACGGGGCTGGAACAACCTTTTGTTTGGTAACTACGGGGCTGGAACATAACCCTTTTGTTTGGTAACTACGGGGCTGCAACAACCTTTTGTTTTGTAACTACGGGGCTTGAACGACCTTTTGTTTGGTAACTACGGGGCTGGAACATAACCCTTTTGTTTGGTAGCTAAGGGGCTGCAACAACCTTTTGTTTGGTAATTACGTGGCTGCAAAATTACCCTTTTGTTTGGTAACTACGGGGCTGAAACATTGCCAGGAATAATGCCAGTGTGTAGTCATTTACATTTTAGTCAAATGTCACACACACTTATCCAGAGCGACTTACAGTAGAGTGCATACATTTTTTTTTTCTTTTTTTCTTTTTTTTACATTTCATTACATTTTACATACTGAGACAAGAATATCCCTACCGGCCAAACCCTCCCTAACCCGGACGACGCTATGCCAATTGTGCGTCGCCCCACGGACACAGGGTTATACCTGTCACAGGGTTATACCTGTTTGGATATGACTCAATTCCAATGGAAAGAATACCGAATATTTAATTTTAAAAAATGTGGAGGGGAAAAGACACAGTTATTGATGATCACTTTAGCTGTTATAGAGTACACTTGGAGCTGTGTAGCAATACATATTCTCATTGTCTGACCTGAAAGGATGCTATTTCAGGCTGCTGTGAATCTAGCCACAATATTACATACTCATCTCCCGTCAAATCTACCCCAATCTACCGCAAAACAGATGCCTCGACTTGAAGCTGTGGAGTCGATGAGGGACTCTGTGTCGAGATCATAACAGGAAAACAACGTGTTATATTTTTTTCACAATGAAAAATGTGACTGTAACAAAAACATCTATGTTTTTGATCAGTGTTGGCATGTCAACAACATTTCCACCTGGTGTCTGAAAAGCACTGAAACCCGTGTTTTCCGTAATGATTCAATAGGTTACATGTCCCATAATGATTGCGCACCGTTATCCTAATATGAGCCACTATTGTTAGTGACCCTCAGGATTCTACTTACAAGGACAAGTGACTCAGGAAAGAAATGTAAACGGAATTGGAATTAAATGATGAAAAAGTAAATGTATGTGTGTATTACTGACGGTGGCTCCCAATAGTGGGTAATAGTCAGGAAAATCCTGGAAAAGTCATGGTATTTTTTTTACGGCCTGGAAAAGTTTTGTAAAATGATCAAATCCCGAAAAATGTATATAATAATTTCTGTTATTGTAATTTATTTTGGCACAGTTTTTAAATATTTTATCAATCAAATTTTAAAACATCGACATATCAGCCAGGATTTGAATGACAGCGTGTGCGTGTTTGGGCACATCACCTGTGTGCGAGACCAGTGGGCCGTTGTTCAAGGAGAGGTAAGGGGAGGCATTTACATTTAAGTCATTTAGCAGACGCTCTTATCCAGAGCGACTTACAAATTGGTGCATTCACCTTATGACATCCAGTGGAACAGCCACTTTACAATAGTGCATCTAAATCTTTTAAGGGGGGGGGGGGGGGGTGAGAAGGATTACTTTATCCTATCCTAGGTATTCCTTAAAGAGGTGGGGTTTCAGGTGTCTCCGGAAGGTGGTGATTGACTCCGCTGTCCTGGCGTCGTGAGGGAGTTTGTTCCACCATTGGGGGGCCAGAGCAGCGAACAGTTTTGACTGGGCTGAGCGGGAACTGTACTTCCTCAGTGGTAGGGAGGCGAGCAGGCCAGAGGTGGATGAACGCAGTGCCCTTGTTTGGGTGTAGGGCCTGATCAGAGCCTGGAGGTACTGAGGTGCCGTTCCCCTCACAGCTCCGTAGGCAAGCACCATGGTCTTGTAGCGGATGCGAGCTTCAACTGGAAGCCAGTGGAGAGAGCGGAGGAGCAGCAGGGCTTTATAAACTGTCTCTGATGTGTTTGAGCGGGGCTTGATAAACTGTCTCTGATGTGTTTGAGCGGGGCTTGATAAACTGTCTCTGATGTGTTTGAGCAGGGCTTGATAAACTGTCTCTGATGTGTTTGAGCGGGGCTTGATAAACTGTCTCTGATGTGTTTGAGCAGGCCTTGATAAACTGTCTCTGATGTGTTTGAGCAGGGCTTGATAAACTGTCTCTGATGTGTTTGAGCAGGGCTTGATAAACTGTCTCTGATGGGTTTGAGCAGGGCTTGATAAACTGTCTCTAATGTGTTTGAGCGGGGCTTGATAAACTGTCTCTGATGTGTTTGAGCAGGGCTTGATAAACTGTCTCAGATGTGTTTGAGCAGGGCTTGATAAACTGTCTCTGATGTGTTTGAGCAGGGCTTGATAAACTGTCTCAGATGTGTTTGAGCAGGGCTTGATAAACTGTCTCTGATGTGTTTGAGCAGGGCTTGATAAACTGTCTCAGATGTGTTTGAGCAGGGCTTGATAAACTGTCTCTGATGTGTTTGAGCAGGGCTTGATAAACTGTCTCTGATGTGTTTGAGCAGGGCTTGATAAACTGTCTCTGATGGGTTTGAGCAGGGCTTGATAAACTGTCTCTGATGTGTTTGAGCAGGGCTTGATTATGATGTGAATTATGAGGGCACACAATTTAAATTCTAAAAAAGCGGCATAAGGTATTTATTTCTATAATATTTCACTGTGGGAGGAGGAGCCGCGATACATGTCATGTTCTGTGTGCTTTCATATGGCTGGATTCACATTCGTCTCCAGGGACCAATAAGGAAAAATCATCTACTACAATTGCTATGTGTGTGTTTACAATCCCCTTCTCCAAAAGGATGACTTTTTTTCATAGCTTTTATCAATATCTCTCTTATTAATATCTCTCTTATCAATAGCTCTTATCAATATCTCTTATGAATATCTCTTATGAATAGCTCTTATGAATATCTCTTATGAATATCTCTTATCAATATCTCTGATCAATATCTCTGATCAATAGCTCTTATGAATATCTCTTATCAATATCTCTGATCAATATCTCTGATCAATAGCTCTTATGAATATCTCTTATCAATATCTCTGATCAATAGCTCTGATCAATATCTCTGATCAATAGCTCTTATCCATGTATAAATTACAGTGCATGGAGAATGCTGTTATTAAAAATAAAATAAAAATAGACCAAAAAAAAGTTGATGCTTTTCCCACTTGGAACCTGTATGTTCACACGCCCGTATTCATGGTTTACTCTCGAGTGAAGGTGGTGGAATTATGAGGGAATTAAGTCAAGGATCGGAATACGTAGACACACTTCCGCCGCACCTTCCTCTATTTGACTTCCAGCTCAAACGAACAGCGAATGAGTAGCGTGCTATTGTTATGCTCAAGTTCAAGGTCAGAATACGAATACTGCGAAAGCGCTTAAAAAAGGGAATTATGTTCCATTTACGTGCGCTTAACTCGGGTCGGAATCAGGGCGTTAGTGCACAAAAATGACCCTGATCCGGTTACTCATACCCTTTTCCCGTCGTTTTTTTTTTCTACAAACAATTTCACTTCTGTCTCCAAAGTTTGTTTTCATGACCGAGTTCACAAAGCGGGTCACAGTTTTGACCGAGTTCACAAAGCGGTTCACAGTTTTGACCGAGTTCACAAAGCGGGTCACGGTTTTGACCGAGTTCACAAAGCGGGTCACAGTTTTGACCGAGTTCACAAAGCGGGTCACAGTTTTGACCGAGTTCACAAAGCGGGTCACAGTTTTGACCGAGTTCACAAAGCGGGTCACAGTTTTGACCGAGTTCACAAAGCGGGTCACAGTTTTGACCGAGTTCACAAAGCGGGTCACAGTTTTGACCGAGTTCACAAAGCGGGTCACAGTTTTGACCGAGTTCACAAAGCGGGTCACAGTTTTGACCGAGTTCACAAAGCGGGTCACAGTTTTGACCGAGTTCACAAAGCGGGTCACAGTTTTGACCGAATTCACAAAGCGGGTCACAGTTTTGACCGAGTTCACAAAGCGGGTCACAGTTTTGACCGAGTTCACAAAGCGGGTCACAGTTTTGACCGAGTTCACAAAGTGGGTCACAGTTTTGACCGAGTTCACAAAGCGGGTCACAGTTTTGTTACCAGCATTGTGTGGGAAAAATGATATTTAACCTCGCTAATTCAGAGAGCTATTGCTTCCATCCAGTAGATGTTTCCTGCGCTTGCGCTCTCCAAAGCCACAGTCCTTCTCTGGCACATCTCAGATAAAAGAATGCTGCTATTGCTGGAGGTATGAAGGACTAGGAGCAGCAATGGCTACCTAATTAACCTCTCCTGCCTCCCTCTGCCCACAACATATCTCCCTGTGACTCACTTTAATAGTTGAATAACCTTTCTGTCGGTAAGACTGAGACGGGCTGAATCAAGGTATGATTTAATTAAAATATGTTCAAAGAATGTAGCTACAGAGAATGTAGAAACACAAAGGTTTAGGGAGCAGGCAGAAATGACCCCGCCATTAAATACTGAAAATGACAGTGGAGCCAAGTGAAAATACACAGGCGGAAGTAGCTAAGAGTCCGTTTGCTTTTGAATTAAGTAACCTAGTTACTTTTGTGTGGTTATTTTACAAGTTGTGCAGGATTTGTCCACCTTTATTGTGCTAGTGTCCCTTTTGAGAAAAGGCAGACAAATTCTATTACATAAAAAAACACTTGCACTGCATATGGACAGCATCTGCTTTCCAACAACTTGCAGTGATTTAGTTGTATCTTGCTGTTTGGTGGTTTTTAGACCGGGTTTTCTGTACAGCACTTTGAGATATCAGCTGATGTAAGAAGAAGGGCTTTATAAATACATTTGATTTGATTTACCATTCTGCAAAGTACCACAAGGGGAACAGTACGTTCGGAAAGTATTCAGACTCCTTGAGTTTTTCTGAAATTGATTAAATATATTTTTTTCTCATCAATCTACACACAATACCCCATAATGACAAAGTGAAAACTGTTTTTTTTTTAAATTTCTGCACATTTATGAAAAAGAAAAAAAAGAAACTATTCAGACCCTTTGCTATGAGATGCAAAATTGAGCTCAGGTGCATAGTGTTTCCATTGATCATCCTTGAGATGTTTCTACAACTTGATTGGAGTCCACCTGTGGTATACTCAATTCATTGGACATGATTTGGAAAGACACACACCTGTCTATGTAAGGTCCCACAGCTGACAGTGCATGTCAGAGCCAAAACCAAGCGATGAGGTTGAAGGAATTGTCCGTTGAGCTCTGAGACAGGATTGTGTCGAGGCACAGATCTGGGGAAGGGTACCAAAACATTTCGACAGCATTGAATGTCCCCAAGAACACAGTGGCCTCCATCATTCTTAAATGGAAGAAGCTTGGAACTGCCGAGACTCTTCCTAGACATGGCCGCCCGGCCAAACTGAGCAATCGGGGGAGAAGGGCCTTTGTCATGGAGGAGACCAAGAACCCGATGGTCACTCTGAAAGACCTCCAGAGTTCCTCTGTGGAGATGGGAGAACCTTCCAGAAGGACATCCATCTCTGCAGCACTCCAGCAATTAGGCCTTTATGGTAGTTGCCAGATGGAAGCCACTCGTCAGTAGAAAGCACATGACAGCCCGCTTGGAGTTTGCCAAAAGGCACCTAAAGGACTCTCAGACCATGAAAAACAAGATGCTCTGGTCTGATGAAACCAAGATTGAACTCTTTGACCTGACTGCCAAGCGTAACGTCTGGAGGAAACCTGGCACCATCCCTACGGTAAAGCATGGTGGTGGCAGCATCATGCTGTGGGGATGTTTTTCAGCGGCAGGGACTGGGAGACTAGTCATTATAGCCAACTCAGCCAAGTCAATGAGACTGAGAGCTAAAAAACCGGCTGATCTACCAAATAATGTAACAAGAGTATCATTTAGGATTTGAAATAAATACTCCATCAATAGGCTCTGCATATCAAATACTCCTGCTGCACTGTTCAGTTATTTAGCCATTTAAACAATTTGTTTATTGATTAAAAGCTATTTTTGATCAGTCACGGAAATGAAAGTGCTGAAAACATGTTTGCTCAAGCAGAAGGAGAAATACCAGTGTTTTGGTGCAGGCGACTACCCTGACTTTCATGCGTTTCAAACGTGAGCTTGTCCGAAGTGTTGGACTCGAAGACCGTTGCTATCCATTGTAGCGCTGCGATTGGTTGCCCAAAATTCCGGGGCGTGGCTTAGTGAACTGTACTCCACATTTCTCTAAGAGAGCTGTCATACAAATAGTATCAGCTGTGGTTCTGGCCCCTCTGACTGACTGCTACCCTGCCTGTATCTCTCTCCTGCTTACTGGACCTGCACTTCTTACCGTCTAAGGCCTTTGGCCCTCACCGCCTCACACTATGTGTCAGAAATACTTATCAAGACCGATTTCCACCTCACCCATCCGCTATTCAATTGAATTTCCAAGTTCAAGTATGAATGAGAGGAGTGTGCCTTGAGCGGCATCCTCAGTCTCTTCTGGAATATAGCTCTCTCTCTCTCTCTCTCTCTCTGCCAGGCAGCTCAGCTCAGACAATGAACAGGGAGAGACAACGCGGTCACCTGTGACAGCCCAGCTGACTGTCACGCACACCGCCAGGCTGCTGAGGCGCTCCTGATGAGAAGGAAATGACTTCATAATGGTAGGGGTGTTCCTGGGTTTATGGAACGATATGATAATCCTCTTTTCACACAATGGTGATAATGATCAATATTATGGCAGGGGAGTAGGGGGCGAGGAAACCGTTCGGAATGGAGACTTTGCTGCATAATCCTCTTGCCTTGAAAGGTTAAATACGGATTTTAATATTATGATCCCCCTTACTCTCCTGCTACCAATGAAAATAATAGTACAGTCTTTCAACCCAAATATGCACATGGTGCATTTTACTTTACTAGGCAACATGAGACTGACACAATGGCAATTTTCATACTGAAATCAGACCGATTGTAATACGTTCAGAATGTATATGTTTAAGAGTGAGCACTTGCACTGGCTGTCTTAATATGAATGTTACTGTAGCCCCTTTACACTCGTAAAAATAATAGTTTATTCTACATCGTAGAATAATAGTCAAGACTTCAAAACTATGAAATGAGACAATATGGAATCATGTAGTAACCAAAATAACTGTTAAACAAATCAAAATATATTTCGTATTTGAGATTCTTCAAAGTAGCCACCCTTTGCCTTGATGACAGCTTCGCAGTCGCAAAAATAATCTCAAATATAAATATATATATGATATATGAGCGGTTAACAAATAAGTAGGTATTCCTATATGCTTAATTTAGACTAATTCATGTAACTTCAGTTGTTCTACAAACGTCGGGCTATATGTTTTGATTTTTAATACATTCTAAGGCTGTCTGATGAGACTCTAAATGACGATTTGAAAAAAGGTCGCTTGAAAGGCATGAGCTCTGCTTTGTTTTTTTGCGCAGGCTGTACACTTCATCAGTCTCTCATTCACAATTTGACAAGCACTTGATAATGCCTAGAATGTCACTGCAGCACCCCCTTTGCAGCACCCTAAAAAAAATCCATGCCTTTTGCAGCCAGTGGCCGTTGTGCACTTCTACCTGAGTGCTGTGAGCTCCATCACATGATCGGGTCTTTCTCACAGGCTACAAGTGAAGACAGACACATTGGGGAGGCAACTGCTCGTGTCCTTATCCAATTCCTAGGTGCATAATGAAGATATTGGAAGAACGGTCCACATTTACTTTTCGTCAGCCAACAAGATGAGTAGGCCTAACGAACAGCAAAAGCACTAGCCTATGTCGATCTACTATCCCCCATAGCACCAAGACCAACCTATTCTGTCTTTGACAGTTGTGGGATGCGATCGATCCCAAATCAAAAAAGCTTTTTTTACGGAATGTGGCTGACGCAACAGACCTGAACTTTTAGCTTAAAATGTTGGTAAACTATTAGGCTATTTCTTCACATTATAAGCGCAGCAATGCACACATGGTAGTAGGCTATAAGCGTGAATGTTCCATTAGTGGGAAACACCATTATCAAAAGAGTAATGCTTTTATTATTATCTAATTTTGTATTTTATAACTTAAATAATCAAGTTGGAAATAGAGCAAGCTTTCAAATGATGCCCACCTAACCCAGACTGCAATTTTATAATGGGCTATTTTTGGATTGCGTAAACCACAGCAATAATTGTGTGATGGCTGGGATGCAAGGTTGATGGTAAATGTGCTGTTTGTACTGTAAACGAGGTAGACTATTGTTGATTCCAATTCCGTTTTGAGACTGACATAAGTTACAAAGGTCAACAGATGGTGGGACACAAGGAACAGCTGATCCTCTGCTTTTGGTTTATCCACTAGCGTCTCTCATTACACAGATCACCTGTAAGAGATATCATGTGTGGCCATTGATAAAGTAAAGCCGGGATTTAGTGGAGAAGAATGTAATAACGTAAATGGGCCGTTAATGAAAACGACAGACACAAGGACAGATGTTTTGCTAAGCAGGACACAAGGTTTTTTTTTTTTTTTCAATTGTTGTCTTTGAGAGCTGACTTTACTGTGGCGCTCTGGAGAGCAGTATAACCACCGTTTTATACCACACCGTGCTTAGCCACCTCTGACTCAGTATCAGTAAGCGGGTCACATCAGGCTGTTAAACTGATTAAAGTGTTATTTTCTAAATCAGGGCTTTTGAGCCACGGCACTTGACTCTCCATTTGTTTATTCTCACAGGCTAGATGGGGCTTACCACAGGAACTGTCCCCTGCAGAACATGATCTGGAGAAAATTGGTTCCTACATGTCTACTTAATACCTGCTTAATCCTGTGGAAAGGGGTTAGGAAGAATTTCTTAGAAATGTCAACCAATCTACAGGGTTCACGTGGAAACCACTGATACTGATGCTTTGGTTTTACAATAGGGGCCTGCGTCCCAAATGGTACCCTCTATACTGCACTACTTTTGACCAGGGCCGATAGGGTTCTGGTCAAAAGTAGTGCACTATATAGAGGATAGAGTGCCATTTGGAATGTAGGGCTAGGTTTACCTGTGACAAGGTCCCAAGAAAAGGGAGGTGAAGTGGACTTTGGTTAAATCCTTGTGTGATTCAGATGTTGGAGGAGTAAAGTAACCAGGAGCTGATGTAGATATTTATTTCCCTGTTAAATGAGTTTGTTACTACAGTGGGAGTTCCCCGAAAAGTAACCTGATAGTAGTGGCGGTCGGTGCCGTTCAAGATGAGGGAGGACGATTAGAAAATAAAAGAAATGAGCATGACCTTATTTCTATTGCAGCATATTGAATGACTGTCATTCCTATTCCATTCACCCAGCTCAATGTAACATCCATAGATTTAGGCTACTACATGATACTCAAATGTTAACTGTACCCATCATGAGGTTGATACAACCTAGCCTATGAATTAAAGTTTACAACGTAGGTGCACAGGTTGAAAGAAATTTTGAGTAATCAAGGTGACAGATATTCACACATTCAATACCACCTTGCACACTCTTGCCTGCATCTAGCTGATCTAGGGTGTAATCATTAGTCCAACTGTTGCGAACTACAGTTTCTATTGGACAAATTCAGGTGTGTTTATCCCTGTTTTGCTCCGTTTGCGTCCGTTTTAAGAAAACTTTTTCAACAGAATCGGCGGAATGAATACACCCCTGATCACACGCAAACACAGTTCACTTTCATAGCAGCCATGTACAAACAGCATGATCACTTTGATCGTTGTATAATTCCTTCTCGCATCTACGCGCTCTCCTCCTCTCACCTTTTCCCTTCGCTTGTGAACTTCAATGCACAACACATCAGGCAAAAACAGCTTTCCAAGCCAAACCTTCATATCACAGCATCCCTCTCTGTTTGAGCCGGGCGTTTGAGTAGTCTAAACTAGTTAGCTGCACCCACTAGCTAAGTAAGTGAAAGTGAAAGAAATATGAAATATAGCTCTCTCGCTCTTTCTCTCTCTCTCTCTCTCTGTAAATCTCTCTCTCTCTCCGTAAATCTCTCTCTAGCTTATCCTTCATTTTTAACAAAACGTGTTCAAAACTGTTCAACTATTGTTCACAACATGATGCTGCCACCACCGTGCTTCATCGTAGGGATGGTGCCAGGTTTTCTCCAGACGTGACGCTTGTCATTCAGGCCAAAGAGTTCAATCTTGGTTTCATCAGACCAAATAATCTTGTGTCTCATGGTCTGAAAATCTTTTAGGTGCCTTTTGGCAAACTCCAAGCGGGTTCTCATGTGCCTTTTACTGAAGAGTGGCTTCCGTCAGGCCACTCTACCATAAAGGCGTGAAGTGCTGCAGAGATGGTTGTCCTTCTGAAAGTTTCTCCACAGAGGAACTCTGGAGTGACCATGGGGTTCTTGGTCACCTCCCTGGCCAAGACCCTTCTCCCACGATTGCTCCGTTTGGCCGGTTGGCCAGTTCTAGGAATAGCCTGTGGTTCCAAGCTTCTTCCATTTAATTATGACAGAGGCCACTGTGTTCTTGGGGACCTTCAATGCTGCAGAAATGTTTTGGTACCCTTCCCCACATCTGTGCCTCGACACAATCCTGTCTCGGAGCTCTACGGACAATTCCTTCGACCTCATGGCTTGGTTTTTGCTCTGACATGCACTGTCAACTGTGTATATAGACAGGTGTGTGCCTTTCCAAATTGTATTTATATTTTTATTTAACCTTTATTTAACTAGTCAAGTTTGTTAAGAACAAATTCTTATTTACAATGACGGCCTACCGAAAGGCAAAAGGCCTCCTGTGGGGACGGGGGATATATATATATTTTTAAATAGAACAAAACACACATCACGACAAGCGAGACAACACAACACTGCATAAAGAGAGACCTAAGACAATAACATAGCATAGCAGCAACACATGACAACACAGCATGGTAGCAACACAACATGACAACACAGCAGGGTAGCAACACAACATGACAACACAGCAGGGTAGCAACACAGCATGACAACACAGCATGGTAGCAACACAACATGACAACACAGCATAGCAGCAACACATGACAACACAGCATGGTAGCAACACAACATGACAACACAGCAGGGTAGCAACACAACATGACAACACAGCATGGTAACAACACAATATGACAACACAGCATGGTAGCAACACAACATGACAACACAGCATGGTAACAACACAACATGACAACAACATGGTAGCAACACAACATAACAACACAGCAGGGTAGCAACACAACATGACAACACAGCATGGTAACAACACAACAGGACAACAACATGGTAGGAACACAACATGGTAGCAACACAACATGACAACACAGCATGGTAACAACACAACATGACAACAACATGGTAGCAACACAACATGACAACACAGCATGGTAACAACACAACATGACAACAACATGGTAGCAACACAACATGACAACACAGCATGGTAGCAACAACATGGTAGCAACACAACATGGTAGCAGAACAACATGGTAGCAGCACAAAACATAGTACAAACTTTTTTGGGCAGAGACAACAGAACAAAGGGCAAGAAGGTAGAGACAACAATACATCACACAAAGCAGCCACAACTGTCAGTAAGTGTGTCCATGATTGAGTCTTTGAATGAAGAGACTGAGATTAAACTGTCCAAATCAATTGAATTTACCACAGTTGGACTCCAATCAAGTTGTAGAAACATCTCAAGGATGATCAATAGAAACAGGATGCACCTGAGATCAATTTTGAGTCTCATAGCAAAGGGTCTAAATTCTTATGTAAATATGCTATTTCTGTTTTTAATTTGTAATAAATATGCAAAAAAATTCTAAACCTGTTTTGGCTTTGTCATTATGGGGTATTGTGTGTAGATTGATGAGGAAAAACAATTATTTAATACATTTTAGAATAAGGCTGTAATGTAACAAAATGTGGAAAAGGTGAAAGGGTCTGAATACTTTCCAAAGGCACTGTAATTACTGTGTAAGTCTATGGAAGGTGGTGAGACCCACGAGCCTCCTAGGTGTTCTATTGAAGTCAATGTACCCAGAGGAGGACCTTTATTGTAAAACAGTGTGTTTTAGTCAATTATTTGGTGACTTGTGTGAATATATTTAGTATAGTTTTATCTAAAAAGTATAACTTTTTAAACGTTTCACTATTTTTCTTTTTCTGAAAAATGACTGAGGAGGATGATCCTCCCCTTCTTCCTCTGAGGAGCCTCCACTGTCTGATAGGAGGACAGTGTATAACTTAAATAACAGAGATGGCTAATATAATATACATACCTTGTATTATATTGTATACCTTAGTATGGTTAAATACGGAAGACACATTTCAGTAGAATGCATTCAGTTGTACAAATGACTAAGTATCCCCCCTTTCCCTTCCCCTGTATACATTATATCCACATTAATTTAGTGGATTCTGCATTTGACAAAGATTCGTTAGACATGTCTGATTTGAATGTCAAAATTGTGATTCAGGGACATCCCTAGCCCATGGAGGTGTGGTATCACCATAAGTCCCGAGGAACTGAATACTTAGGGAGATTACTTTTTGGTTAGAAATTTGATTCTCCCGAAGCATTAAATAAAGTCTGGCTCTACAGAGCGCCCATGACTCCCTGCGAGAGGGGGCTGTGCTCACCTCATCACCTCAACAGTCAGACCCCTAGTGACTCCCTGAGAGAGGGGGCTCTGCTCACCTCATCACCTCAA